>NW_015169200.1:317902-320821 GCF_001447785.1 Gekko japonicus
GGAATATTTATGGAAGAATGCAATGAAAATATCAACTTGTAATAATTTAAAAGAAAATTGCTATAAGATGATGTATAGATGGTATATGACACCAAAAAAGACTGCAAATATGAATAGTAATATGTCAAACAAATGTTGGAAGTGTAAAAATGCAGAGGGCTCGTTTTATCATATGTGGTGGACATGTGAAAAGGCAAAACTGTTTTGGGCTGAGATACATGCAGAAATGGGAAAATTGTGAAATGTAAGTTCAAGAAAGAACCGGAAATACTACTTTGGGGACTGAAAATGGAAGAAGTCAACATGGCAAAAAAGGACATTGATGTGGTATATGATCATGACTGCCAGAATGACGTATGCTCAATGTTGGAAACAAGACAAGGTCCCTGAAATAGGGGAATGGATTAAAAAAATTACTTTTTATGGCTGAAATGGACAAAATGACAAGGAAACGAAATAATTTGGAAGCAGAAGAATTTTTTGCAGACTGGATAGATTTTAAAGACTATTTGGAGAAATAGTGGGATGTAAAGGACAATTTACTTTGCTTTGAGAATTATTGAAAATCAAAATAGTAGAAAGTGGATAAATATATAAGACTAACAGTTGAAGATTAAGTTACCTGTGGATGTGAATAAGGAGATAAGGAGGTATGAAGAAAATTTAAGAATTGGGCAGGAGGTTGAAGCACTGTGGAAAGCCGAGAAGGGGGGGGGGAAGGGAGGAGGGAAGGATATATAATTGTATAAGTTTTGATATATGTTTGAACATTTCTTTTTTTGTTATATCCTAATAAATTGTTTTGGGGAAAAAACAACAACACCAAGGGGCACGGAACGCTGTTCCCTTCCCACCGAAGTGGTACCTATTTATCTACTTGCAATTTCTTGCTTTCGAACTGCTAGGTGGGCAGGAGCTGGAACTAGAGACGGGAGCTCACTCCGTCATGCGGCACATTCGGGTCTCGAACTGCTGAACTACCGACCTTCGCAGCCTGCAGTTCAGCGTCTTAACCACTTGAGCCACCGCAGCTGGGGGGGGCTGCAAAGATTCCAGGGAGGGGGGATAGGGAAATCTAAAAGCAAGGAAGACAAGAATGCAAAAAAAGCCCCAGGTCTGTGGAAGAAGGAACCAAGATCCCTTGGCTGGAGGGAGCAAGCTCTGCCCGCCGCCAAAAAGGCAAGATTTCCCACTAACTTAAGGAGTGACAGTGGGAAATCCATGAACTGAATGGCGACTGTATGATTATGATCTATGCCAATAAAGGTTTTGAACTTGAACTTGAAATCGCAGGATGGAGTCTGCAGAGGATCCCCATACTGAAGGTCCACTACTTGTCAGGTAGCTCCAGTACCACAGTGGCTTAGAGGTTAAGAGGCTGAGCTGCAGACCGGAAAGTCTGTCACTCGGCAGTTCGAGACCCGAGTGCCGCGTGACAGAGTGAGCTCCCATCTCTTGCCCCAGCTCCTGCCAACCTGGCATTTTGAAAGCAAGAAATTGCCAGTAGATAAATAGGTACCACTTCGGTGGGAAGGTAACAGCGTTCCGTGCGCCTCGGCGTTTAGTCATGCCGGACACATGATCATGGAGAAGTCTTCAGACAGCACTACCTCTTTGGCTTGGAAACGGAGATGAGCACCGCAACCCTAGAGTCGGACTCGACTGGCTTTCGAGCAAGGGAAACCTTTACCTTTTTTAGTCTCCAGTCAAAGTGTGAGACCCCACAGCCAACAACGGAGTACACACTTCTTTAGAAAGGTTATACTTTTATTGAAGAGCCATAGATGCATTAACATAGTCACTGTTAAGAATAGCAGTTGCCTCTTGAACCCAATGAGATATAGGGCATTCGTATGCACCCCCCCCCCCACTGCGCTGGCCAATGAGGCACCCTCCCGCGCGCGGGCTAGAGCCGGCAAGCGTTACTAGGCGAAGCTGGGAATTGTGCAGCTGCCACGGTCGGCCTTGAAGGCAGACAACACACATTACCACCTGTACGGCTTTGGAGATTAGCATTTCAGCGCAGAGCAGAGAGAAAGGAATGCAAAAGCAATTTACACAAACACTGAAAGAACATCCCAACCACGTGGCAGCATAGCTGACACAAAGC
The DNA here is from genome assembly GCF_001447785.1 of Gekko japonicus. Classification (NCBI taxonomy): domain Eukaryota; kingdom Metazoa; phylum Chordata; class Lepidosauria; order Squamata; family Gekkonidae; genus Gekko; species Gekko japonicus. The sequence continues at coordinate 320,013 of NW_015169200.1, forward strand.
ACCTAAGCAACTGCTTGGGGAGGGCGCAGTGATGTGGGTGCCAATGAACCACGGGGTCTCTGCACTCTCCCAGTCATCAAGTGGCCCAGGACTTGATGACAATGAATGTGTCTACTCAGGGAGAGTATAGGATGAGTTTTCCACAAACGATGGAAAACTGAATTGTTCTGGAGAGCTTTGGTATGCAGTCAGTAGTGTTCTCCTTTACGAAATGATTCACAGAGTTACTTGGAATAATGATTAGTGACTGTGAACTATACTACTGTATACGGCTTGCTGAGATTAGGATCATACTATGGAATTTTGCATCGTTTGATTTGATTTGATTTGTTAAATTTCTACCCCGCCCTCCCGGCCAAGGCTGGCTCTGGGCGGCTTACATAAAAACAACATAAAATTTACAATAGTATAGAATAAAGACCGAACAGCATCAATTAATACAAGTTATTTAAAGTGTCATGTCAATACTGATGCTTTGGTTCGGTTCTGTTTTTAGGCTTCAGGTTGGTTCAACGGCCCCAAACCTATTGCACTGTTTATTGAACGTTCCCATCCCTTGATTGTCTTGACTCACTCTACATAATCCACCTTGAGTCCAAGTGAGAAAGGCAGAGTATAAATACCTTAAATAATTAGATAAATAAACATCCTTTTTGGTTCTTTTTTCCCAGTAGTCAGCCTATTAACCCTCTGTCTGCTGATAGTTCCCGAGGATCTGTGTTTTCTAGGATTTATGTATAATTATGAAAAACATATTTCACGAGAGAGAGAGGAAGGAAGGAAGGGAGGGAGGGAGGGAGGGAGGGAGG
>NW_015169200.1:320870-345802 GCF_001447785.1 Gekko japonicus
GAGGGAGGGAGGGAGGGAGGGAGGGAGGAAGGAAGAAAGAAAGAAAGAAAGAAAGAAAGAAAGAAAGAAAGAAAGAAAGAAAGAAAGAAAGAGGCCCAGGAGGAGACTGGTTTCCCCTCGTGGTTCCACGTTTCCGCCAGCTGGATCCAGAAGGCAGCGGGTGAACCTTGCTTGGGGCGACAGAATACCTGGAGCTGGCCCTGGCTATGTACCTGCAAAATTGGAGATGTTAAGTCACTTCCCAACCCAGCTGTACAGGGTGATCTGCACAAAGAACAGGTTGGCCAAAAGCGGCCACTGGAAACAGGTCCCCCCCCCCCCCCGCGAAATGTAAGGTTTTGCAAACTCAGAAGATCCAAAGGCTTAGAAGTCAGTCCCTTGGGGTGGTGGTTACGGGCCTCTTCTGGGAAAAGCCCTTGTCCGTCAGCAGGTCTGGCGCAGACTTGAGATTACCGCGAAGGTGTTTATATGAAGCATGACAGCGAAACCTGCGGCCTTCCCTTTCATCTGGGGAGGGGGACGTTCTAATCTGTCCCCTGGGACTGGTGCCAGGGTGGCCGGTGCTATTCTGGGAGCCCTTTTTTAAAAGGAGACCAATGACTTTCCCACCCTTTCCCCCACCCCCTGGGTGGATCAGTTTTCCCTCCCAACGTCTCACTGAGGATGGAAAGAGCTGAATCAAGGTTTGGCCCTGAGTACATGTGGACAGCCCTCCAGTCGGGGATGCCAGCCTCCAGGTGGGACCTGGGGATCCTCCAGGAGTACAGCTCAGCTCCAGACTACAGGGGTCAGCTCCCCTGGAGAAAAGGGATGCTTTGGAGGGTGGACTCCACTGTACTTCACTGAGGTCCCTGCCTTTCCCAGGCTCCATTCCGAAACCTCCAGGAGTTTCCAGCCTGGAGCTGGCAACCCCCACACCCCCTGCTGGGGGCCGGGGAGCCCTGGACGCCCTCCCTCCCACTGCTGGGTTTCTCCAGAGCTGCTGGCACCGGCGGCAGGGCTGTCTTTGCCACGGGGAAACCACTGGGACGAGGCTCTGTCATTCCCACGAACTTCCTTCCCCAGGACTAGGGATGCCAGCCTCCAGGTGGGACCTGAGGATCCCCAGGGGCTATTTTCAAGGGGGGTCTCCCCATCGCTTCCCTCTCGGAGGGCCGAGCCAGGCGATTGTCCCGGCCAGTGCGCCAACTTCCTTCTGCTGCTCACCTCTCCTTGTCTCTTCTTTGTGCAGGTGGTCAAGGTGTACAGTGAAGATGGCACCTGCCGCTCCCTGGAGGTCACAGCAGGTACCACGGCACGCCACGTCTGCGAGATGCTGGTACAGAAGACCCACGCGTTGCACGATGACTGTTGGTCTCTAGTAGAGGTCTATCAGCACTTAGCTCTAGGTGAAGAGGGGAGAGGGGGGGTCCAAATGAGGCCAGGGGAGTGGGGGAGGGTATGACTGTCGGTGTGTTAGAGGGCAGCACCACAGAGTTAAGTCATGCATTCTTTTAAAATTTTGGATGCCCACCTTGCTCCTGAGCATCTCAAAGTCACCCAGGATCCCATGGATCATCTAACTCAGGGGTCCTCAACGTGGTGCCTTTGGGTGCTGTGGTGCCCGCCAACATCTTTCCTGGTGCCCTCCAAGTGCTTTCCCCAGCAGGGCTTCTGATTGGCTGTGCAGATTAGGGATGGGCATGAACAGCATTTCTGTGGTTCTGTTCATAGTCCATGGCTAAATCACAAACTGGAGCATGAACAGATATGAACCGGGAGGTTGGTTTGCGAACCGAACCAGTTCGTATAGGTTTGTGACCCTTGCTTTTGGCAGGGAGCAAAAAGCAGCAGTTTAAAGGGCTCAGAGTGGGGAGCAGAAAGCAGGGGTTTAAATGGCTCTGAGCGCTGAGGAGCTCCAACCTATTTAACCCACTGCTCTCTGCCAGTAGTGGGGAACAGAAAGCAGGGTTTCCCCTGCAAAAGTGGTGGGGAGCAGAAAGCAGGGATTTAAATGGCTCTGAGCCATTTACACCCGTGCTTTCTGCTCCCCATGAAAAACAGCTGAGCAGTGGGGAGCAGAAGCAGGGGTTCAGATGGCTCACAGCCAGTTAAACCTCTGCTTTTTGCTCTTCACAAACCGCCACAAACTGCATTCACATTTGTGGAAGTTTGTGGCGGCTCTTCAGTTCATGAAGAGTGCTTTGCAAACCACGAACCGGCCAAGATTTGTCCTGAACTTTCATTTGTGAGCCATTTCGTGCCCATCCCTAGTTCAGATTAAAAGCTTCATATGTTCATAAGTACGAAAATGAGCAGCGGCAGCTTTCAATGGAATGGAACTCAATAAGTTCCCATTAAGCCTCTAGTAAAGAGGACAGGATGGAGCTGCGGTGGCTCAAGTGGTTAAGACGCTGAACTGCAGGCTGTGGAAGGTCAGTAGTTCAGCAGTTTGAGACCCAGGGGTGCCGCATGACGGAGTGAGCTCCCGTCTCTAATTCTATCTCCTGCCAACCTAGCCGTTCGAAAGCAAGTAATTTCAAGTAGATAAATAGGGACCACTTCGGTGAGAAGGGAACAGCGTTCCATGCGCCTTGGTGTTTAGTCATGACCACGGAAACGTCTTCGGACAGCGCTGGCTCTTCGGCTTGGAAATGGAGATGAGCACTGCAACCCTAGAGTCGGACTCGATTGGCTTTCGAGCAAGGGAGACCTTTACCTTTAAAGAGGACAGGAGATCTCCCCCCCCCTCCAGGCAGTTGGCAAGCCTACTCCTTCATCAGTGTTCTGATCTCTGTAGTTGTGTCCGGAGCTATCCCCTAGATATAAAAATTGCCCTTGTGGGACAAGCTGACAAAGATCCGTCCAGAATTGTGTGTTTCGAAGGCTAACTCTCCCGTGGCGGCGCTTCAGATTGTAGGGGCAGGATCAGTTGATTGATTGCTCCTCTAGGCAAATAATAATAATAATCCTCCTACAGGGCTCTTTTTGTAGAAAAAGCCCAGCAGGAACTCATTAGCATAATAGGCCACACCCAACAGCAGGCATTCATTAGCATATTGGGCCACACCCCTGACAGCACAGCTCATTAGCACATTAGGCCGCACCCCCATGTTACCAGAAGTGTGGTCATCTAGCCACACCCACCTTTTGCTTCTTATTCTGTTTACCTTGTTTGTGGACAAAACCCAGGGCCTTTTTTTGTAGCAGGAACTCCTTTGCCTGTTAGGCCACACACCCCTAATGTAGCCAATCCTAGTAAGTTTCTGCTGTTGGGTGTGGCCTATTATGCTAATGAGTTCCTGCTGGGCGTGGCCAACTTGGGAGCCAGCCGTCCCTGCCCAAAAATAGCCTTGATCCTCCAAAGAGAAAGCTAGGGTGTCACGAAGAAGGTTCTCTACCTGCATGATTATTTTGTTTGGAGGAGCAGGTAATCACGTGGGCCCAACCTGCAGTCTGAAACAGTACAGCCCAGACGCAGGATGATCGGCTCTGGGTGGGGACGGGGCAATTGGCAGCCTGAGCCACCGAGACGCTTGCAGGAAACTCACAATGGAACAGCCTGGCTGCTACGGCTCGTCTCCGGCGTCCAGCACCCAAAGGTGGGAGGGGCCCTGGCTCCGTGGCAGAGCCTCTGCTTGGCATGCAGAAGGTCCCCGGTTCAATCCCCCGGCATCTCCAGTTAGAAGTACTAGAGAGAAGGTGATGCGAAAGACCTCTGCCTGAGACCCTGGAGAGCCGCTGCCAGTCTGAGTAGACAACACTGACCTTGGTGGACTGAGGGTCTGATTTGGTAGAGGGCAGTTTCATGTGTTCATGTGCCCATGTGACCTGGCCTTTGAATACAGGGCGCACATTTTCAGGGGCCCAGTTGCGACATGATGCAAAACTATGGCTTCACTGAGCAAACTCTGTCTAGTGTGATTGTCTGCATGCAAGCTTAAAATGCTTGTTTTTTATTTATTTGGAAAAGGTATTCGCTACCTTCGGTGTAGTGGTTTGGAGTGCAGACTCTAATCTGGGAGAACCGGGTTTGATTCCCCCACTCCTCCACATGCAGCTGCTGGAGTGGCCTTGGGTCAGTCACAAGTTCTCTCAGAGCTGTTCTCTCAAGGGCAGTCCTCGAAAGAGCTCTCTCAGCCCCACCGACCTCCCAGGGTGTCTGTTGTGGGGAGGGGAAGGGAAAGGTGATTGTAAGCCACTTCTTCGGGTAGTGAACGGCGGGGTATAAATGCAATATTTTCTTCTTCTTCTTCTTCACCTTCTCCTGCTCCGACCCATTTGGAGTGGATTCGCCGCTATAGTTATTTAGGGTCTCTCAAACTATGATCAGCAACCACAGTTTGAGATTGGTTTATTAACCGAAGCTATGCTGTAATCCCCTGCAGAATTACCGTGGCCTAGTCCCATTGATTTCAGTGGGTTTAGATGGGAGTAACTTGGCACAGGAGTGCACGGTTAGCCTTAATCAGGGCTATTTTTGGGCAGGAACGCACAGGAATGGAGTTCCGGCTGGCTCCCAAGTTGGCCACGCCCACCAGGAACTCATTAGCATAATAGGCCACACCCAACAGCAGGAACTCATTAGGATTGGCTACATTCGGGGTGTGTGGCCGAACATGCAAAGGAGTTCCTGCTACAAAAAAAGGCCCTGGGTTTTGACAACAAACAAGGTAAACAGAATAAGAAGCAAAAGGTGGGTGTGGCTGGATGACCACACTTCTGGTAACATGGGGGTGCGGCCTAATGAGCTGTGCTGTCAGGGGTGTGGCCTAATATGCTAATGAGTTTCTGGTGTTGGGTGTGGCCTGTTATGCTAATGAGTTCCTGCTGGGCTTTTTCTACAAAAAGAGCCCTGGTTAATGGTGGCCTCCCAGTGATGTACAAAGGCAGACATCGTGAGTGTTCCCCTGGTATTATTCTCTAGCAACATCTTCCATGGCTACCAAGCCAAGATGATGAAGCCACCATTCATCCAAGGCAAACCCAAGATCTGAATCATCGTGTTATGGTTTCACGTTATGTCTGGCTCCAACCAAACTCAAACCGGATGAGACAGAGGTCACAGGTCTTGGTCTTTCTTACCAAGGCAGATTTCCATTCAGGCCATGCCGGGAGCGTGGTTTAACTCTTCCGCTCCCACACAGTTTGACTAATCTAGACCAGTCCCTCTCCCCACACATTGATTAGCTCTTTAAAAGAGGGGGGGGGGGACCGCAGTTTTCCGTAAAGGGCTATAAGAGTGTGTAAGTGTGTGTGTGCACGTGTCTATAAATGGGCTGGACCCAGTCATTTTTTCTGTCTGGGAAAGAGACCACAGAGGGTCACTTTTGACCACCCAAGAAGAGGAAGAAGAAGAAGAAAAGGAGGAGATTGGATTTATACCCCGCTCTTCACTACCCAAAGGAGTCTCACAGCGGCTCACAATCTCCTTTCCCTTCCCCTCCCCATAACAGACACCCTGTGAGGTAGGCGGAGCTGAGAGAGCTCTGACAGAAACTGCTCTTTTTCAAGAACAGCTGTGCCAGAACTATGGCTTGCCCAAGGTCATCCAGCAGCTGCAAGTGGAGGAGTGGGGAATCCATCCCGGTTCTCCCAGATTAGAGTCCGCGCACTGAACCACGACACCAAAAGGCAACTAAAATGATTAAGGGGGATGGAAGAAGAGGAGACTGGATTTATACCTTGCTGCTCTTCATGACCCGAAGGAGCCTCAGGACGGCTTACAAACTCCTTTCCCTTCCCCGCCCCACAACAGACACCCTGTGAGGTAGGTGGGGCTGAGAGAGCTCTTTCCAGAACTGTCCTTGAGAGAACAGCTCTGACAGAACTATGGTTTGGCCAAGGTCATCCAGCCAGGTGCGAGTGGAGGAGTGGGGAATCCAACCCGGTTCTCCCAGATTAGAGTCCGCGCACGTAACCACCACACCAAACTGGCTATGCCGAGGATCAAGGGACCTCCATGGGAGAAAAAGCTATGTGGGGAATGGTACAATAGTAAGGAGGAGAACTGGGTGAGTGGAAAAAACTGCCCGGATCTAACCCTGTCTTGGTTTTGATTAGCAAAACTATATGAGAATGGAATGTGAAATAGCGCTAAGTACATCTGTGAGTTGCCATTGAAAGCCACAGGGGAGACCCACTCACAAATCTTCTGGTTTTTTTTAAATCCTAGCTGCCATGTTTAATGGCCACTGGTGGCTCCTCCTCCTTGCCCCATCCTTGCCTGTGCCTTGTAGAATGGGGGAAGGGCTGCTAGGGAGTTTGTGGCCCTCTGCAACCTGTTCTCTCCCCTTTGCTTCCTCAGAGCGATGCCTGGAAGACCACGAGTCTGTGGTGGAAGTCCAGGCCACGTGGCCCGTTGGGGGCGACAGCAGGTTTGTCTTTCGGAAGAACTACGCCAAGTACGAGCTGTTCAAGAGCTCGCCGGTGAGTGGGATGGATGGACCATAGCACCAGAAGGAGAAAGCGTCTCTTTCCCCTAGTTTGATACGGAAGCTGTCTGATTCTTCCCTCCTAAATATTTCTGCAAGGAGAAGATTAGTTTATGGGCAATGGAGTCTCATTCCCTACCAAGCTTGATTTAGGTGGTATATTAAACCGGTTTGGATCAAGTTCTTGGATTTCTCATGCTTCTGTGTTACCAAAGTTTTGTCTCCAGAGCTTTACAGCAAGCTTTTTCACTCCTTACAGTTTGTGGGATTTTATTTTATTCACTTCATTTATTTATTTATTTTATTCACTTTATCTATCATCCACCTTTCTCACTGAGAGTCAAGGGGGATTACACATTTTTAAAGGTGACATAGTAAGAAAGTGATGGGGGCAGTGATGTATTCTTGGTGCTCGGGTGGCAACAGTGGGAGGGCTTCTGGAGTTTTGACCCCACTGGTGGACCTCCTGGTGGCACCTGGGTTTTGGCCACTGTGGGACACAGAGTGTTGGACTGGATGGGCCATTGGCCCGATCCAACATGGCTCCTCTGATATTCTTATGCTCTGCATTCTTGGTGCTTGGGGCAGGCAACAATGGGAGGGCTTCTGGAGTTTTGACCCCACTGGTGGACCTCCTGGTGGCACCTGGGTTTTGGCCACTGTATGATACAGAGTGTTGGATTGGGTGGGCCATTGGCCTCATCCAACATAGCTTGTCTTATGTTGTTATGTTCTAATGGTATAATACATACAAGTAACAATGCAGTAAGAAAGTTAAGACTCAAGTGGTTAAGATGCTGAACTGCAGGCTGTGGAAGGTCAGTAGTTCAGCAGTTCGAGACCCGAGTGCCGCATGATGGAGTGAGCTTCCGTCTCTAGTTCCAACTCCTGCCAACCTAGCAGTTCAAAAGCAAGAAATTGCAAGTAGATAAATAGTACCACTCCAGTGGGAAGGTAACAATGTTCCGTGCACCTTGGTGTTTAGTCATGCCGGCCACATGACCCCGGAAACGTCTTCGGACAGTGCTGGCTCTTTGGCTTTGAAATGGAGATGAGCACCACAACCCTAGAGTTGGATTCAACTGGCTTTCGAGCAAGGGAACCTTTACCTTTTAAAGAAAGTTTAGAATTCTTTAATAGTAATTAACAGTGCCCCTTCTAAGCATCAGCTTCAGTGGAGTTAGAAGATTGTAACTTTGCTTATTCCCTTCGTCAAATTCCCTCCTGAAAATTCAGTTTTACATATTCTGCATGGGACCCTCGGTGACCTCGTTGGGCAGGCCGTTCCACCAAGTCGGAGCATCAACAGAAAATGCTCAGGGCAGCTGTTGATCTGACCCTTTAAGATCTTATACTTTCAGAGTGTGGGTGTTAAGTTGCTCGCTTAACAAAGCAGTTGGAGAGTGATTCAGCAAGAAAATAACTTGATTCTTCAACTCGAACACAATTCCAATACGGATGAACATGAATAGCCAGAACAGCTTTTACATTACAGCTGTCCTGCTTTTAAACATTCCCGGCTAATGTAGCCACACCCACTGTACAAATACCAACCAATACGGTTGTTCATATAAGGACCAATCATGGACCAATCAGGGAGCTTGCTGTAAGGTGATCGGCTAGGTGCTTCCTAGGCTAGTAATGTGATTGGATGGATTTGGATCCTAGCCCAGGACGAAGCTCAACATGGCAAGTCAATTAGATGTTTCACATACATCATGCATTCAATGGCAGCTATTGAATACATTACAGTGGGGCTCTATGATGGATTTGTATCTGTCTTGTACAGAGCATTTTTAGTGTTATTAGCCATGTGGAATGGGATCAGATTTTATAGCAGGGGAAAACAGACCTTGGAGCCTGCTCTTGTTTGTTGTGGTTTGGGCCGCCAGACTCACCTCTTTCCTTCTTCCCTGACTGCAGCAGTCGCTGTTCCCTGAAGTCATGGTCTCCAGCTGCCTGGACGCAGCCAACAAGGGCATGTCCCATTCAGAACTCATCCAGGTAAATCATCTCCTATTCTTCTTCTGGCCTTTCAACCCTTTATAGGTGTCCTTCCCCCTTGCACCGCACATGTGCAGAATTTTTCTAGGAAAGAGTAAAGAAAGTGAGTCTGTTTCACTTAGAAACAAAGACAGTAAAAAGGAAAGCAAGAAGGCCCTGCACTTAAGGGGAATGTCCACATGATGTCAAGCATCACTATTTACATGCCCGAAGACAGATGTCTGCCTCCCCCCTCCCCATATGCTGGTTTCATGAACTAAAATCTCCCCAGGGGGAATTATTTACCCTTTGTGGGACAGCATGTGTACTGAACACCTCACATGCACCCCTGCAACAGGACAGCAAGTGCCACCCCAATGCTAAAAAGTCACAACTGGTTTGACTGGTTTGACACGTGTATTGCTCCCTCTAGTGGTTGATTCCATATTACACCGGCGTATGTCCAGCATATCTCCCTGCGGATTTAAACTGCAGGTTTTTCTGATGGACACAAAGTGATAGAATATTGAATTGACCACTAGAGGGAGCAAAACACATACAGAAAAGACAAAAACACCAAAGCAACAGGTACACACAGGCGGCAAAAATGAGAATGCAGAAGAGCCCTGAGTCCGGGGTTACTCGGGTTGGAGTGCTCCTGAGCCATTTTGATGGCCCAATCCACCATCTGCAGTTAACGTTCCTCCTGTTGCAGCTGTTTTCGGATGTTTTGATTTCATGCAGATCCTGAGCAGTGCAGTTCCTTGTAGAGTCAACACCCCTCTAAGTCAGTCGAAGTCAGTGGGCTTAGAAGGGTGTAACTCTACAGAGGATTGCATGGGTTGTTCTATGTTTTGATTTCCTCGTGCTATGTTTGCAAGTGTTTCTAATGTATTGTTGGCTCTGGGTGCTATCTACGTCGTGGAAAAACAAGACGGCCATGCTGTCAGCAATCGAGATGGTGCTACGAATGGAACTATCCATGCTTTCTCTCTCTCCCTGGCTCCCTCATTCAGAACGTACTCAATTCGGGAAGCTGCCCTGAAATCCAAGGGTTCCTGAACATGAAGGAAGTTGGACGCAAAATGTGGAAAAGATTTTACTTCTCCCTGCGGCGCTCCGGGCTCTATTACTCAACAAAAGGGACGTCAAAAGTAAGGGGATTTACTGGGGAGGTGTTTTTCTTTCCTGCGAGCCCAGCTTGTATTTCCTTCTTCCTTCTGGCCGCAATTCTCTCTGTCATCTTACTACATTTATCTCCAGTTTTGACATATTTATTACCTTGCTGTCCTTTCCCCCCCTTAATTAAATCAAAACAACTGTTCACCTTATAACCTTAGCTTGTTGCTTAGTTTCACTTTGAATATCTTAAAGCATCTGCATCACGTTACATGTTAATCTGCTGTGTATTTGACAAAGTGGGCAAGCACACGAAAGCCCATACCTTGAATAAACCTTCGTTCAGGGGTCATTTCGTAGAAAAAGAGGTGCAGGAGCTCATTAGCATAACTTATTTGCATATGCCACACTCCCTGACATCACCGGAAGTGTGTTAGAAGGCAACGCCCACCGCTCAGGCTCCACTGGACTGTTTTGGATTGCTAGCTATGGGCGGGAGGGAACACGCAGATCTGTCCTCGCAGAGGAGGGAGAGCTTGTACCTGAATAAAACTTGGTCTTAAAGGTGCCACTGGACTGTTTTGGATTGCTAGCTATGGGCGGGAGGGAACACGCAGATCTGTCCTCGCAGAGGAGGGAGAGCTTGTACCTGAATAAAACTTGGTCTTAAAGGTGCCACTGGACTGTTTTGGATTGCTAGCTATGGGCGGGAGGGAACACGCAGATCTGTCCTCGCAGAGGAGGGAGAGCTTGTACCTGAATAAAACTTGGTCTTAAAGGTGCCACTGGACTGTTTTGGACCAGAGGGCCGGGGGGAGCGCTGCAACTTACCTGGCTGCTTCTTGCTCTGACTGAGGGCTGCGGGGAGCAGGGGGTGGGGCTTGTTGCATGTGCCCGCCCCCTGGGCTCTTTACTGCCGGAGCTCTGCTCCTGTGCGCTCCTGCAGGAAATGACCCCTGCCTTTGTTGATCTTAAAGGGCCTCTCCCTGCTGTTCTGGGCAACATTCGCGTGATACCATCCTCTGTCTGCTCTGCTTCTGTGCCCCCGCCCCTTTGCTTCAATCTTTTCCATACCTGGATCGGTACAGTCTTTTTGGAGAGATGGTAGTGAAATCCTCTTTGGATGCTGTGTGGGTTGGAGCATGCACATTTTGTAGATCACGTCCACATCGGTGCCAATTTTTTTTTAACTTCAATCCCAACAGCTGCTGTTTCCTCTCTCACTGGGTGGCTTTATCCAGGCTTTTTAAGTAATTGGTAATAAGCTAGCATTATAGTATTATAAAGATCTATTGCAACAATGTATCAGTTCCCAGCTTTCATTTTTTCTTTTAAAAAGGAAGGCTCTAGGCCAAATTTTTGTGGAGGTATAAAGGGAAAGGCACGGTCTGCACATTTTTCCTTATAACTTCATATGAAAATGGCTGGAGGTTTTTTAAAAGGAAAGCTGTGAATTTGGAGGAACTGATAGCTCATTATAACAATTATTCTTATTTTTTAAAAGTCCTCTGCTGGCGAGAGGGAATTGTCCTGGGCACAGCTGTCCTTGAAAAAGGAGCAGTTTCTGTCAAGAGCTCTCTCAGCCCCACCCACCTCACAGGGTGTCTGTTGTGGGGAGGGGGAGGGAAAGGAGTTTGTAAGCCGCTCTGAGACTCCAAGTGAAGGGCGGGTATAAATCCAATCTCTTCTTCTTCTTCTTCTTTTTTGTAGAAGAAGCCCAGCAGTAACTCATTAGCATAATAAGGCATACCCAACAGCAGAAACTCATTAGCATATTAGGCCACACACCTGATAGTACAGCTCATTAGCATATTAGGCCATACCCCCATGTTACCAGAAGTGTGGTCATCCAGCCACACCCACCTTTTGCTTCTTATTCTGTTTACCTTGTTTGTTGTCAAAACCCAGGGATTTTTTTGTAGCAGGAACTCCTTTGCATGTTAGGCCACACACCCCTGATGTAGCCAATTCCAATGAGTTTCTACTGTTGGGTGTGGCCTGTTATGCTAATGAGTTCCTGCTGGGCGTGGCCAACTCAGGAGCCAGCCGGAACTCCATGGGGGTTCCTGCCAAAAAATAGCCCTGGGGGGGGGGGGGGGACAAGGAAAATGCTTCCAACGTGACTGGGAGCTGTCAAAATGCACAGCTTCCTGTCCACATGGCATGCAAGGAGCTTTGACTCTGATCTTTCGCAAAAGATCTTACCAAACCAGATTTGAGAAAGACTGCAGCAAAGAAGATGGGACTTGCCAGTGGGACTTAGGGTTTTTTTTTAAAAAAAAATGGAAGTTGGGAATTCAGTGGAGATAGTAGATAGTAGGCGGATAAACATATGGAGCAGAGGTCCATCAGTGGCTATTAGGTATAGATAGGAACTCACAGGCTGGGGCAAGGGATGCTCTGTATTCTTGGTGCTTGGGGGGGACACAGTGGGAGGGCTTCTAGTGTCCTGGCCCCACTGGTGGACCTCCTGATGGCACCTGGTATTTTTGGCCACTGTGTGACAGTGTTGGACTGGATGGGCCATTGGCCTGATCCAACCTTGGCTTCTCTTATGTTCTTATGCAGATCATTATAATGCTGTAACACTATAGGGATATGTCACTCGCCATGGTTTAAAAAAAAATATCTCCATTGGCGGGGAGCAAAGTGGGGAGCAGGAATCGTAGGAAAACAGAAAGCCCATTTCCGTCGGGACGATGAAGATGGGGTAGAACTGCATGCCGTGGAGCACAGCCTCACCTGTTGCCTCCTTTCATCTTTCCCCTGCCAGGACCCTCGGCATCTGCAGTACTGCGTTGATGTGAATGAATCCAACATCTACTACATCACCCAGGGCAAAAAGCAGTACAGCCCACCCACTGAGTATGGCTTCTGCATCAAGGTAAGGAGGGAGGGGAGCGCTGCCCAGTGGGACCCACCCTCCACTGTGCTTCAGGCATCCCTGGTTAAAGCAGCCAGCCAGAGGGGATTAGGCAGAAACCAAAATCAAGCCTTCTGCATTCCCATTTTCGTCGCTTGTATATCCCTGTTGCTTCGGGGGGGGGGGGGTGTTACACATGAGTTTTGCTCCCCCTAGTGATCAATTTGATATTACATCAGTGTATATCTATATACCAGTGGTGGCGAACCTATGACACGGGTGCCAGAGGTGGCACTCAGAACCCTCTCTGTGGGCACGTGTACCATCGCCCCAGCCAGGCCCAGACCATCATAAAACTGTCGAATTCTCTGCCAAATAATTTTAAGTCAATGAAAGCATTTGGGATTGCTTTCCTTACTTTGTTTGGATCATCTTATGTTAATGTGTGAGTTGTTTTTTCTAAAGTAAAACCTCAGTATTCAGGTTAAATTGCAGTGTTGGCACTTTGCGATAAATAAGTGGGTTTTGGGCTGCAATTTGGGCACTCGGTCTCTAAAAGGTTCGCCATCACTGCTATATACTAATAGCCAAGGCGCCCCCTGCGTGCGGAGATCTAAATCCGCACATTGGAGGCACCTAGGGAGCAAAGAGGTTTTCCTGCACATTTGGGGCAGTCCCCAGATGGGCAGAAAAACCTGAAATCTATAAAAAAAAACTATAGGGGGGGATACTTAAATTCCCTCAAAAGTAAGTGTGTTCCTTGCGCATGCGCTGAGAACACTCTGAGAACTGCCTTGCTGCCGCCGCCACTGGAGGGTGCGGGAAAAGGCTTGGTGGGCCGGCCACTCAGGCCTCGCCGCCGCTGCCGCAGAGCAAGAGAGACAAAGCTTGGCGGGCCGACGGCTGGGAGCCGCGCAGGCCTCACCATTGGTGCTGTGGGGGGCGGGGGAGAAGGCTTGGCAGGCCCGGTGGGAGCCGCACAGGACTCGCCATTGGTGTGTGTGTGTGGGGAGAAGGCTTGGTGGACCCGGAGGGAGCCATGCAGACCTCGCCATTGGTGCTGGGGGGGCGAGGGAGAAGGCTTAGCGGGCCCAGTGGCTGGAAGCTGTGCGGGCCTTGCCGTTGGTGCTGGGGGGGAGAAGGCTTGGCGGACCTGTCAGGAGCCGCATGGGCCTTGCCATTGGTGCCGGGGGGGGGGACTTACCTGCGGCTGCTTCCTCCTCCTCCGCATGGAGATCCTCCCCACCGCGAGTATTGCAGGTCCCCCTTCTTGTCTGGCATATTCCCCTGCTGCGCTTTAAATTTTACTGCAATGTAATATCAAACATTGTGGTGTCGTGGCTAAGAGTGGTGGACTCTATTCTGGAGAACTGGGTTTGATTCCACATGCGGCCAGCTGGGTGACCTTGGGTCAGTCACAGTTCTCTCAGAGCTCTCTCAGTCCCACCTACCTCACAGGGTGTCTCTTGTGGGGAGAGGAAGGGAAAGGTGATTGTAAGCTGCCCTGAGACTGCTTCAGGTAGTGAAAAGCAGAGTATGAAAACCAAGTGTTCTTCTTCATCTTCAAAACACATGCAGACCAGAAAAAACAAATAAAGCATTAGGGACACACAATGAGAATGCAGAAGAGCCCTGAGTCTTTCAAGACAATTAAAGGGGGGAGAGGTGAGTCCTAAGTGTGGTACCTGAACCCCAAATTAAAAATCTAGGCAGTGCACCAAATGTTGGCCATTGTTTTGATGGATAGCTGCTCCCCGCTCAATTTAAAATTGGAAGCAGGTTTCACTGTTACGCTTTCTTCCTGGGAAGGATTCTGATCTGATTGATTGAGGGAGGCTTTTCTGTGAACCAGACCTTAGCCCTCAAACGTTGGCAATGAGGGTTTAAAAACCGTGCCTCTGTACATGGGCAATGTGCTGGCGTTTTTCAGAAATGAGGGGAGAGGCAATATTGTACTGTTGTTATGTGTGAGTCCTTCTTGACTTCGTCTCTTTGTTCCACAGCCTTTCAAAGCACGCAGCGGGGTCAAAGGACTCAAGCTCTTCTGCAGTGAAGATGAGCAAAGCCGCACCTGTTGGATGGCTGCCTTCCGCCTCTTCAAGGTGCTGGTCTACTAAATCCCCCCCTTACCCTTCTGCTGTTTTATTCTTGTCTCACCTTGAGCTCTCTGTTTGGGAACAGGCAGGGGTTTTTTTGTAGAAAAAGCCCAGCAGGAACTCATTAGCATAATAAGCCACACCCAACAGCAGAAACTCATTAGCATATTAAGCCACACCCCTGGCAGCACCACTCATTAGCATATTAGACCACACCCTCATGTTACCAGAACTGTGGTCATCCAGCCTCAGCCACCTTTTGCTTCTTATTCTGTTTACTTTGTTGTCAAAACTCTGGGCTTTTTTTGTAGCAGGAACTTCTTTGCATGTTAGGCCACGCACCCCTAATGTAGCCAATTCCGATGAGTTTCTGCTGTTGGGTGTGGCCTGTTATGCTAATGAGCTCCTGCTGGGCGTGGCCAACTCAGGAGCCAGCTGGAACTCCATTCCTGTGCATTCCGTTCCTGCCCAAAAATAGCCCTGGGAACAGGGAAGGAAGGGTGACACTCGAACGTTTTCCTCAGGGACGGCTCTCCGCGTGCCTGCATTTGTATACCTCCAGGCAATGCTCCCTCTAAGCTGTGGAGTCTTGTGAGCAAAAATTCTACTTTGTGAGCTGCCGGCATTAAAGTTGTGAGCGAGCGATTTGGCTGCTGCAGAAATGAGTTTGCTCTGGAGCCCCATCCCTCCCGAGCGGAGGCGAAAATGTGTGCGCCGGGGGCTAAAAAAACTGTGAGCTAGCTCACACTCACTCAGCTTAGAGGGAACACTGCCTCCGGGGCTTCCCCCCCATTTCCACAAATGTCTTTGCAGCTTCAGGAACAGAAGCGAAGTTTGTCCCCTTTTGCCTCCCAGCATCAGACTTCCGTGTTTCCGGGGGATTCCAAGCTGCGCCACAAGAGGGGGCAAACGTCATTTTTGCTCCTGAAACTGCAAAAACATTTGTGGAAATGGGGGGGGGGGAGACCGGGGTCATTTCCTAGAAAAAGAGGTGCAGGCGCTCATTTGCATAACTCATTTGCATGTGCCACACCCCCTGACAATGGGCAGGCATGTTTATGTATCCAAATGGTGTTAAACCCCCCCCCCCCCGAGTCTCTCTGCAAAAGCGGAGGGGCTCCGGGGGGGAAGGCGGGCATGTCTGCCTCCCTGCCCTCCCCTTCTCCAGCCAGCCTGCCGCGGCGGGTTGGCTGGAGATGGGGAGGGCAGGGAGGCAGTCATGCCTGGGTTCCCTGCCCTGCGGGGCACCCGGAAAAGATTGGGCAGGGAACCAAGGCATTTAAATCCCCCCCTCCCTGAGTGGCTCCATGGGCGGGGGGCAGGGCCGGGCTCCTTCCTGCCGGAGTGCCGCTCGGGGGCGCTCTGGCAGGAAATGACCCCTGCCCGGAGGTATACAATGCAGGCGCGCAGAGAGCTGTCCCTGCGGAAAACATCCCAGTCCTACCTGACAAGGAAATCCTAAAGAAAGTCATTGCCTTCCCAGTCAAAGTCAGTGGGTTTAGAGGGGTGTAGTTTTGCCATGATCGCATTGCAAAACACTCACCAGACAAGTTGCTCTAGACGTCCTCCTTTACCAGAAGTTCCCCTAGCAATCTCCTGCCATAGACACCATATGTGTCTGCACCAGGGGGCATTTCGTAGAAAAAGAGGTGCAGGCGCTCATTAGCATAATTCATTAGCATAACTTATTTGCGTATCCCACACTCCCTGACATCACCGGAAGTGTGTCAGAAGGCAACACCCACCGCTCAGGCTCCGCTGGACTGTTTTGGATTCCTAGCTGGGGCGGGGGGTTGTGCAGATCTGTCCTCGCAGAGAGCTTGTACCTGAATAAAACTGGGTCTTAAAGGTGCCACTGGACTGTTTTGGACCGGGGGGAGCTCTGCAACGTACCTGGCTGCTTCTTGCTCTGACTGAGGGCTGCTGGGAGCAGGGGGTGGGGCTTGCCTGGGCTCTTTACTGCCGGAGCTCCGCTCCTGTGCGCTCCTGCAGGAAATGACCCCTGGTCTGCACTGTTTCAGGCCTCTGGATCTTTAAAAGAAGAGTTAGCGGTAATAGTTTTTATAAAGGCACGGGTGCTTTTTGGGAAGCAAGATCCTACAAGGACGGAAAGCCTAAGTGTGAACTACATGTCCTTATATATATACACTTGGCAGTTGAATGACAGTGAGGAGACACACGGTGGGATCTAGTCAGCTAGAGAGCCAGTTTGGTGTAGTGTTTAGGAGCACAGACTCTAATCTGAGAGAACCGGGTTTGTTTCCCCACTCCTCCACATGCAGCTGCTGGTGTGACCTTGGGTCAGTCCCAGTTCTCTCAGAGCTGTTCTCTCAAGGGCAGTCCTCAAGAGAGCTCTCTCAGCCCCACCTGCCTCACATGGTGTCTGTTGTGGGGAGGGGAAGGGAAAGGAGTCTGTAAGCCGCTCTGAGACTCCGAGTGAAGGGTGGGGTATAAATCCAATCTCTTATTATTGTTATTATTCATGTATGCTGTACTTAGCATTGTGAGGTAGGGTGGAGTGGAAGCAGTTATATCAGTAAGCAGAGTTCCCAGCGAGATCAGAAACTCACAGAGGAATAAAAACCAACATGACCCACTCTGGAGAGCTCAACTATGGTAGTACCACTTCCCTGTTGCACCAAAATCTGTCACTACAGTTTGGTGTAGTGCTTAAGTGCGTGGACTCTAATCTGGGAGAACCGGGTTTGATTCCCCACTCCTCCACTTGCACCTGGCTGGATGACCTTGGGCAAGCCATAACTCTGGCACAGCTGTTCTTGAAAAAGAGCAGTTTCTATCAAGAGTTCTCTCAGCCCCACCTCCCTCACAGGGTGTCTGTTGTGGGGAGGGGGAAGGGAAAGGAGTTTGTAAGCCGCTCTGAGACACCTTTGGGTAGTGAAGGGCGGGGTATAAATCCAATCTCTTCTTCTCTTCTTCTTCTTCTTCTCATTTTGTCTTCCTGAGAAACAAGCCTGCAAAGTGTCTTAGGTTAAGCAAGAGCAAGACCGATTCCTAGTTAATGCCCCCACTCCACAAGCTTTCTGGTGGAGCCAGAATCTGAACCTTTCTTGTATCCGTAGCCAAACCCAGCGTCCCTTTTCACAACACTGGTAGAACCCCAAAGGGATTCCAGCCATTTCCAGAAGAGGCTGGTGTTCCTCAGAAGCCTAGCAGAGATTCCTCAGATCAGTAAAGTCAGATAAAATCCTGTGAAAGTCAGCTTCCCTGCTGCTATCAGTCTCTCCGCCTACAAAGCATTGAGCACCCGTTTCCTACACATGCACGATTCATATTTCTAGATCTCCGGCCTTAAGGAATTTTTTTAACGATCTTGGGGGGGAAATGCAGACTTTTTTACAGCTACATTCAGACATCTAATTCTCAACTCCTGCAAATAACAGGAACACAAGCTCGGGACCACCGTCTGGAATATTAAACATTCTAGGCCAGTTTGCTTGCCCTACAGATGCCAACTAAGATTGTTCTTTCCACAGTACGGCATACAGCTCTACCGGAACTACCAGCAGTGTCAAGCACGGCAAAGGGAACCAGCCTGGATTGGCGGCATGCCCCTGGTAAGCTTTCCGCAGGATAACGTTTTAACGATCGTCATGACCTGACGGTGAAGGCAAATATAATGAAGTGCGGGCGGTTTGGAAGCATCGTGACTGCAGCCCATCCAGATGTGACTTGGACCCGCTCTGAAGAAACTCATATCTACAGTGGTTCATTTTGAACGGTGGAAAGCACTCTGTGGATAGGACTGATAGGCTAGTGCCCGTAACGCCACCATACACCTTGTCTCAACCTTCACAATCCCTGGATGCTTTTGCACCTGTTTTTAAAGATGTCGTTAAGGTACAGCCATCTGAAAGGCTTGCTGCTTGGGAGACGGGCTTCTTGGCCGTGGGCCTGAAGGCTGTAAGAACCGCTTCCGTCAGAAATGCCTTTCTTGAAGCTGGGCCTGAAATTTCAGTACTGAAGATGACTTTATGTCTTGCTCTCCTCTGTGACCTCTTAAGAGCGTACAAAATCTGTCCGTAGTGCCGTCCCTTTGCTGAGGAATGGTCAGGAAAACCATGCAGAGAAAGGGCTGCCCCACAACTCTGGGATCCTGTGCCCTAGAGATTTCAGCAAAGCCTTAGCCGGAAATCCTTCAGAAGGATTTGCACTGGAAGTAGACATGGTAACGGGGTTCAAAATCCTTCTGTTTTATGTGTTTTAAAAATCCATTTTTCCTGGGCCAACAAATGAAGGGGGTTGCAGTATGACATAAACCAACACAATAGAACTACTGCAAATAGTGCAAATCATGCAAATTCTAATTTGTATTAATGCAACAATATTGAATCCAATCCATTGTACACTTATGTTTTACAGAAAATAAGGACGTCACAAGATGAACTGAAGACGTCAGCAGATGAAACTGGACGAACTCCCCCGGAGTTAACATTCGTTTCAAGGTGTCTTTTTCATACATAAGACCTCAGCTGTGCATCCACATGATCACAAATCTTCCAAATTGGACTTTCCTTTGTTCCTATACGTTTTGAAGGTACTCACAAACAGCTCTTAGCCATAATATCAAAACCGGGCTGCTGAGTAACTTCAAAACGTATAGGAACAAAGGAAAGTCCAATTTGGAAGATTCGTTTTCATGTGGATGCACAGCTGAGGTCTTATGTATGAAAAAGACACCTTGAAACGAATGTTAACTCCGGGGGAGTTCGTCCAGTTTCATCTGCTGACGTCTTCATTTCATCTTGTGACGTCCTTATTTTCTGTAAAACATAAGTGTACAATGGATTGGATTCAATATTGTTGTATTAATACAAATTAGAATTTGCATGATTTGCACTATTTGCAGTAGTTCTACTGTGTTGATTTTTCCTGGGTCCTGCATTAAACTCTTATCATTATCTGTTCCCGAGAAAACAGGTCTTATATCAATAAAACATTTTGGGAAACAGATTTGGAATTTACGTACTGCTATTAGGGACCAGGACCTGTTATTATTGAAGAGAATCTGTTGCTGAATCCTTTTTCAAAATAACCCTGTAGCGGAGCGTGTCTGATAACACCCTGGTGGCCATGGACTTCTCGGGCTGCATGGGTCGCGTGATCGAAAACCCCAACGAGGCCTTGACGGTCGCTCTGGAGGAGGCGCAGGCCTGGAGGGTGAGTCTGCTGTTGGGCACCCAGCCAGAGATTGTGGAGGTGGGGGGACTGCGCATCACTTTGGTTCTCCCAGTGTCTGTGTTGCTGACCCTTACATAAGAACATAAGAGACGCCAATGTTGGATCAGGCCAAAGGCCCATCCAGTCCAACACTCTGTATCACACGGTGGCCAGAAATACCAGGTGCCATCAGGAGGTCCACCAGTGGGGCCAGGACATTAGAAGCCCTCCCACTGTTGACCCCCCCCCCAAGCACCAAGAAGACAGAGCATCCCTTGCCCCAGAGCCCCTATCTATACCTTGTAACCAGTGTTCCCTCTAAGCTGAGTTAGTGTGAGCTAGCTCACAGTTTTTTAGCCTTCGGCTCACACATTTTTGTCTTAGCTCAGGAAGGATGGCTCCAGAGCAAACTAATTTATGCAGTAGCCAAATTGCTCGCCCACAATTTTAATGCCAGTAGCTCACAAAGTAGAATTTTCGCTCACAAGTCTCCACAGCTTAGAGGGAACATTGCTTGTGGCTAATAGCCACCGATGGACCTCTGCTCCATATGCTTATCTAATTCCCTCTTGAAGCCGTCCATGCTTGTAGCCGCCACTTCCTCCTGTGGCAGAGAATTCCAAGTGTTAATCACTCTTTGAGTGAAGAAGGACTTCCTTTTATCCGTTCTAACCCGACCGCTCAGCAATTTCATGGAGTGCCCACGAGTTCTTGTATTGTGAGAAAGGGAGAAAAGTACCTCTTTCTCTACCTGCTCTTTCCCATGCATAATCTTGTAAACCTCGATCATGTCACCCCTCAGTCGTCGATCCCGAGCCGTAAGTGGGCATTTTCCAGCCAGAAAACGACCCATGACCAATGCTCCCTCTCAGCTGTGGACTCTTGATAGCAAAAAATCCTACTTTGTGCGCTTCTGGCATTCAAGTTGTGAGCGAGGGATTTGGCTGATGCATCAACTACTGTGCTCTGGAGCGATCTTTCCTGAGCGAAGACAAAAATGTGCAAGCTGGAGGCTAGAAATCTGTGAGCTAGCTCACACGAACTCAGCTGAGAGGGAACGCTGCCCATGACCTGACCCATGAGTTACAACGATGTGGGGAGCTAGGTGGAGACATAGTAGGGTCTCAGGAGTTGGGGTTTTCGATCAACCTGGTGACTGCTTTCCCATACATTACAAAGAGTTCCCGACTGAAGACGATGCTTTTGCCTCGGGCCTAGTGGCCTGTGGCTTTCCTCCTCCCTAGGGACTCTAAAAGTAGGGGCTGCGGTGGCTCAGAGGTGAAGGCGCTGAGCTGCAGACCAGAAGATCGGTAGCTCGGCAGTTCAAGACCCAAGTGCCACGTGACGGAGTGCTCTCCCGTCTCTGGCCCCAGCTCCTGCCAACCTAGCAGTTTGAAAGCAAGAAATTGCAGGTAGATAAATAGGTATCACTTCAGTAGGTTTCGTGCACGTTCCGTGCACCTCGGCGTTTAGTCATGCCGCCCACATGGCCACGGAAACGTCTTCGGACAGCGCTGGCTCTTCGGCTTGGAAACGGAGATGAGCACCTCAACCCTAGAGTCAAATTCGACTGGCTTTTGAGCAAGGGAAATCTTTACCTTTACCTTTAGGGACTCTAAATGGGCCCCAAATGGACACCGTCATTACTGTGTTTCCACAGTCTCACCCCTTGGTGTATCGGAAGCAGCACTGGACTTGCCACGAGGCCATTTCCTTGCCTGTCCGCAGTGAGATTCTTGTTCAGAGAGCCAGTCTGGTGTCGTGGTTGAGTGCGAGGACTCTAATCTGGGAGAACCGGGTTTGATTCCCCACTCCTCCACTTGCGCCTGCTGGATGACCTTGGGCAAGCCATAGTTCTGATCGAGCTGTTCTTGAAAAAGAGCAGTTTCTGTCAGAGCCCTCTCAGCCCCACCTGCCTCACAGGGTGTCTGTTGTGGGGAAGGGAAGGGAAAGGAGTTTGTAAGCCACTCTGAGACTCCCTTGGGTAGTGAAGGGCGGGGGATAAATCCAGCCTCCTCCTCCTCCTCCTCCTCCTCCTCCTCCTCCTCAAACCCAGAATGGGCTACTCAGACCATCAGCAGCACTCTGAGGTCTCCGGCTAGGTCATTTCTGTCATAGCTCTCTTAGCCCCACCTGCCTCCCAGGGTGTCTGTTGTGGGGAGGGGAAGGGAAAGGAGTTTGTAAGCTGCTCTGAGACACATTTGGGTAGTGAAGGGCGGGGTATAAATCCAATCTCTTCTTTTTCTACCTCGCAGGGTGTCTGTTATGGGGAGGGGAAGGGAAAGGAGATTGTGAGCCGCTCTGAGACACCTTTGGGTAGTGAAGGGCGGGGCATAAATCCAGTCTCCTCCTCCTCCTCATTTGAAGCCGCCCTCTGATGCTAAACTCTGCTACCTCAGAATAAAGAAATCAGAATAAGAGGCTCTTGAACACCTGAAACTGCCTTATACTGAATGGGGCTCTTGGTGCATCCGAGTCAGTATTGCCTACTCACACTGGCAGCGGGCTCTTTAAGGCTTCAGGCAGAGGTCTTTCCCACCCCCTACTGCCAGATCTTTTAATGGGAAATGCTGTGAAGGATTGAACCTGGGACCTTGTGCATGCCGAGCAGAGGCTCTACCGCTGAGCCACACACAGCCCCTCCACCCTTCTGAAGCGCCTTCCCTTGAAAGTCAGAAACTACCCTGGAAGGCTTCAGGTTGCCTCCTTCAGGGCTGCAGGACTGCGCCCCAGGAACGTTGGATGGGTTGAGTGAAGTGTTCCTTCGCGTGTCCAGTGTCAGCCACAACCCCTGTGAGCAGGGGTACAAAAGAAGAAGATTCCCGACCCACGGAAAATCAGCATGTCGGGAAGGCGGCCGGGCAGCCGCCCTTCTCCCTCATGCACTCATCTCCTCTGTGCGGGAAATGTGTTTGCATGGCAGAGCCTTCGCCTGCATTCTGGAGTGGTACACCCAGGCCCAGGTCTACCATCCCAGCCAGAGCTAGGCCCAGCCTAATGGAGACCTTTGCCTTTCTAGCACATGATTCTTAGGGTTGCCAAGTCGGGGTTGGGAAATACCTGGAGATTTGGAGGGTGGAGCCAGGGAAGGGGCGGGACCTCAGTGGGATATAACGTCTTAGGTTCCACCCTCCGAAGCAGCCTTTTCTCCAGGGGAACTGATTAAGACGCTGAACTGCAGGCTGGAAGGTCGGTAGTTCAGCAGTTCGAGACGCGAGTGCCACATGACGGAGTGAGCTCCCATCTCTAGTTCCAGCTCCTGCCAACCTAGCAGTTCGAAAGCAAGAAATTGCAAGTAGATAAATAGGTACCACTTCAGTGGGAAGGTAACAGCGTTCTGTGCACCTTGGCGTTTAGTCATGCCGGCCACATGACCACGGAAACGTCTTCGGACAGCGCTGGCTTTTCGGCTTGGAAACGGAGATGAGCACCGCAACCCTAGAGTCGGATTCGACTGGCCTTCGAGCAAGGGAACCCTTCACCTTTAGTAATTGTTTTTAGTGTACATTTGCCGACCTATAGTAGTTTTTTATTCGCAGTTTGTGCCATTATGGGAAAATCTGGAACATTCTCTTGTGTGGTTTTTTGATAGCATTCACATATGTTGTTGGTACAAACTCTGGCCTAGACAGCGGTGTCTTGTGGCACCTTAATGACATAAAGGCTGATTGTAATTGAAGCTTTTGTGGATATGGAACCCATTCCTGCAGGGACACCTGACAACGATGCTCCGCCGTACAAAAGTTTCTGCCGCACAATGAGACTGTTAGTCTTGGTCCACAGAAAAGGCAAGCACTGCTGTCTCCTTGGAATTTCCACATGTAAACTCATTGCTGCCCCTTCTGATATTTTTCTTTGTTTACCACAGAAGAAGACAAATCACCGATACAGCTTGCCCACTCCGTTCCAGAGCTCCCCACTCAGTGCTGGTGAGTGTCTGTTATAAGTAACCGGTGCTATGTATAAGGAGGAGTTTCTTAACTTGAAAACGGGACAAAGGGCTCTTCCGCATTCTCATTTTTGTCACTCGCTTCAAGTTTTTTTCCTATTCTGCATGTGCTTGGTTCCCTCTTGGGGTCGATTTGATATTATGCTACTGTCTGTCCGGTGTAAAAACCTGCAGGTTTAAAGTGCAGGAAAATACACCGAACGTTAACACTGGATGTAATATTGAATCCACCAAGAGAGGGAGCAAAACACATGTGGGAAAGAAGAAGGAAAAACCTGCAATAGGGATACATGCGCAAAGAAAACGAGAAAACAGAAGACCCCAGAATGTCCAGCGAACTGTTGATGGCAGCAGAGATGGGGGAGGCCAGTCTGCCCAAGGATGGAATGAATACTGCCTGACCTGGGTCTGAGTCCCTCCAGTTCTCTTCCCGCCATCAGTTCCAGAAGCCGTCCTGAAGGACTTATTTGAAGTCAGGTTTAGAGATGTAAAATTTCCAGAAATTTTGAAGCTCAGGAAAAAAACCGTTTTTTCCCCCAGTTTTCCCCCGAAAAAAATGGAAATTTTCGGAAAAATTGAAAAAAATGCTACATTAGCATTTCTTTTGTCTTTTCTAGGTTGAAAGTCATTCTGTTACTTTAAGAACATAAAATAGGACTATGGACATTTTTACTCGGCATGAAATTATCACAACTAGCATATTAAAAATATAGTGTATCCAAACAATTATGACAAACAGAATACCCACCCACATGCAAAAAAACAAAACTGAAACCTTTTTCTTTTCTTGTGACAATCGCACCTCCTAAAGGAAGACATGCACCTTGTTCTTGCAATGGAGAGTTCAGTTTGTAACCTAGGACTTGCTTGTCCTCAGTGCACGGAAATTAGATCAATCTGATACCATCCTTATACTAATAGCCAAGTTGCCCCCGTGAGTGCGGATATCTAAATCTGCGCTCCGGGGGCAGCTGGGGGGCAGGGAGAGGTTGCGCTCCGGGGGCAGCTGGGGGGCAGGGAGAGGTTTGTGCACACGTGGGGCCGTCCCCACGTGTGCACAAAAATGCTAAAAGTTGAAAAAAATGCGGGGGGATGTTTAAATCCCCCCGAAAGTGCAACGCTCTGCGTCCTACCTGGGTTCCCTGCGCAGGAAAGGAAACGAACGGCCGAAGAGGCCCAGCAGCGGCGGCGGCGAGAGATAGGTGAGGAGGGGGAAGACGGGGAGGGGAAGAGAAACTGCCGAGGGCCCGGCGGATGTAAGCCGCACGGGCCTTGGTTCACGGGGAAAAAAAGAAAAAAAGAGAGAGAGAGAGAGAGTCAGGGGGGGGGGA
>NW_015169200.1:346059-354090 GCF_001447785.1 Gekko japonicus
TGGCCCCCTCCCCGCGAGTATCACGGGTCCCCCTCTTGTATATATATATTTTAGAAATGATTTGGAAAATATTTGAACACCTTGTCTTAAAATATTTTATTCATCATGTTAAAATAAAACGTTCCATAATCATTTTTCTTTCTTTTCTTTTTTCAATTTTTCCAATTTTTCAGAAAAAAACAAAAAGGCTGCAGGAAAAAAATGGAAAAAAACCTGTTTTTCCCCAAATTTTTCCATTTTTTTTCTGGGCCTTCACATCTCTAGTCAGGTTTCACTCTGGCGCTTAGCCCTGGCACCCTTCATACATCCCATAGCTGGAACATGGGAAGAAGGCATCAGGTCGAGGGCGCCTATGAGCATGTACAGACTGAAGGGCTAGATTTGAGCCGGGGGCGTAGGCTAGGCCCACCCAAAGGGACTCTGTGACATGTGAAACAGAAAGGGGAGAGAAGGTCTCGGAGGACGTGTGGGCAACCTTTCCGGACTACCAGGGCGTGAGTCTCCCAGGCAGCTTGAAACCCCCCCCCCCCATTTCTCAAGGCAGAAAACTAAGTGTTGCAGCTGTTTATTCTGTTCCCTGGGCTCAGAATCAGGGGTTCTCAAAGTAAGTTCCACCCACCCCATTTATTTTCCAGCCATCCACAGAACTCAGCCGTGGTTCCACGGACACATTTCTAGAGAAGACACCCAGCGCCTCATCATCCAGCAAGGACTGGTGGATGGGTAAGATGCTTGCAACATCTGCTCATTTCTCGGGCTCTTCCAGCTCATCTTTATGGAAGCCTAGACAAAAGGAAGTCTTACTGTGTTCAGTGGGGCTTGCTGCTAGGTAAGGGTGCAGAATGGAGCTGCGGTGGCTCAAGTGGTTAAGACGCTGAACTGCAGGCTGTGGAAGGTCGGTAGTTCAGCAGTTCGAGACCCGAGTGTGCCGCATGACGGAGTGAGCTCCCGTCTCTAGTTCCAGCTCCTGCCAACCTAGCAGTTCGAAAGCAAGAAATTGCAAGTAAATAAATAGGCACCGCTTCGGTGGGAAGGGAACAGCGTTCCGTGCGCCTTGGTGTTTAGTCGTGCCGGCCACATGACCACGGAAATGTCTTCGGACAGCGCTGGCTCTTCGGCTTGGAAACGGAGATGAGCACCGCAACCCTAGAGTCGGACTCGACTGGCTTTCGAGCAAGGGAAACCTTGACCTTACCTTTACTAAGGGTGCAGAGGACGGCAGCCTTAAAGTCCCAAAGACCGTTTGTCCAGTCCTCCGTGATTCAGAGGAAGGGCCCGATCACCTGGCATCCAACCAGTTCTTTTTTCTCAGTGAACCTGAGTGATCCAGACCAAAAGCTGCTTCCACGGGGAGTTGATTGTCCCTGTTGCTGCTCCTGTGGATCAAGAATACCTTGCAATGGCAATGGAGCATCTGCACAGCCAGTTTGGTGTAGTGGTTAAGTGTGCGGACTCTAATCTGGAAGAACCGGGTTTGATTCCCCACTCCTCCACTTGCAGCTTCTGGATGACCTCGGGCAAGCCATCGTTCTGTCAGAGCTGTCCTTGAAAGAGCAGTTTCTGTCAGAGCTCTCTCAGCCCCACCTACTTCACAGGGTTTCTGTTGTGGGGAGGGGAAGGGAAAGGAGTTTGTGAGCCGCTCTGAGACTCCAAGTGAAGGGCGGGATATAAATCCAATCTCCTCCTCCTCCTCCTCTTCTTCTTTAGCTGTTTGCCTCGCACTTCCCATCCCTCGGCCTCCACAAGACCCAGTTCTCCTGACACCACCAGAGAGCTCTTTCTAACGTAAAAAAAAAAATCTATTGACAATTGCTACATCGCGATATTGCTAGAACGATCCAGTGCCACGATTGACTGCCTTCTCTAAAATTCCAGCTTTCGTTAAAGGAAAACAGCAAGGGCGGTTTTTTAAAACAAAAGCTGGGAATTTTAGAAAGCGAATTGGTACTCGGCCGTTGTAATGTTATAGTGCTGTAGCAATCTAACAATTGCTGGGAATTTGCTTTAGCGATCTAGCAAAAACTGGGAATTTTAGAAAGCAAACTGATCGCAGTAGTAGATCCTCGTGACGTTGTAATGCTGTAGCAATCTAGCAATTGCTGGTTTTAAAAGGATCCCTCTGGTGGCGTGGGGGAAGTGGTGGCTGCAGGTGCTGAGGTTGAAAAAAATGGTGCTGGGGTGGATGGGGCCCTTTAGTTAATGCACCCTTTCCCTTCCACTCGGTATGCAAAAAAGCTTTGGCGACAGCTTTGCCAAGACGACTGATTAGGGGATGGCATCATGTAGATGCTCTCAAACCAGCTTTCCCAACATGGTGTCAGCCCCACCTACCTCACAGGGTGTCTGTTGTGGGGAGGGGAAGGGAAAGAAGTTTGTAAGCCGCTCTGAGACACCTTTGGGTAGTGAAGGGCGGGGTATAAATCCAATCTCTTCTTCTTCTTTTATCCGTTCTAACCCGACGCCTCAGCAATTTCGTGGAGTGCCCACGAGTTCTTGTATTTGTCAGGAACTTTAGGCAGGTAATCCACACACCCAGGCTTCTCCAGAAGATAGGTATTTATTGTGATAACACAGAACTAAAGTAGAGGTATACAGCTTGTGTTAAGAATGCCCTCTAATAAGATGGCCACTAACTTATACATGATTCAAACACCCCCCCCCCCCCACCTGCCAAGCCAATTAAGTTTTTCCACGCATGCGGGCCCTGCCAGCAAGCAAGCTATTTTAGTGCCTAAAGCAGTTACAATTCCCAGGCCAGGGAATTATAGAAAACATCTTGAAGGCCAGACTACAGATAGTGGAGCGCTAGGCAGAGTAGCACTGAGAACGAGTGGGAGAGAATACCCCCCCCTCACATTCCAACAGTATGACAGGGTTACCTAACAGTATTGTGAGAGAGGGAGAAAAGGACTTCTTTCTCAACCTGCCCTATCCCACGCATGATCTTATAAACCTCGATCATGTCACCCCTCAGCCGTCGTTCCTCCAAGCTAAAGAGCCCCAAGCGCTTTAACCTTTATTCCTAGGGAAAGTGTTCCAACCCTTTTATCATTCGAGTTTGCCCTTTTCTGCACTTTTCCCAATGCTATAATACCCATTTTGAGGTGTGGTGACCCGAACTGTACACAGTACTCCAAATGAGGATGCACCATCGATTTATACAGGGGCATGATGATATACAGTCATCAAGTGGTTAAGATGCTGAACTGCAGGCTGTGGAAGGTCAGTAGTTCAGCAGTTCGAGACCCGGGTGCCGCATGACGGAGTGAGCCCCCGTCTCTAGTTCCAGCTCCTGCCAACCTAGCAGTTCGAAAGCAAGAAACTGCAAGTAGATAAATAGGTACCACTTTGGTGGGAAGGTAACAGCGTTCCGTGCGCCTTGGTGTTCAATCATGCCGGCCACATGACCATGGAAACGTCTTCGGACAGCGCTGGCTCTTCGGCTTTGAAACGGAGATGAGCGCCGCAAGCCTAGAGTCGGATTCGACTGGCTCTCGAGCAAGGGAACCTTTACCTTTTTACCAAGAGGCATCCCCTGTATCAATGGCTATAAAAAAATTAATTGGGAAGAGGCTGGAACCGAGTGGTTGAGACAGCCGTGGGTTTTCTGTGGGGGAGAAGCACCTGAGCAGGGGGGCGTGTGGGTGGAACTGGGGTGGGGTGGGGGCTGTGGCTGCTCTTTGCCCGAGTGGTGCCCGCCTGCCCTTTGGGCGCAGAAAAGGCTGTGCAAGGCAGCAGGGCTATTTTTGGGCAGGAACGCACAGGAACAGAGTTCCGGCTGGCTCCCGAGTTGGCCACGCCCAGCAGGAACGCATTAGCATAATAGGCCACACCCAAGAGCAGAAACTCATTAGGATTGGCTACAATTAGGGGTGTGTGGCCTAACATGCAAAGGAGTTCCTGCTCCAAAAAAAGCCCTGGGTTTTGACCACAAACAAGGTAAACAAAATAAGAAGCAAAAGGTGGTTGTGGCTGGATGAGCACACTTCTGGTTACAAGGGGTGTGTGGCCTAATATGCTAATGAGCTGTGCTGTAAGGGGTGTGGCCTAATAGGCTAATATGTTTCTGCTGTTGGGTGTGGCCAGTTATGCTCATGAGTTCCTGCCGGGCTTTTTCTACAAAAAAAAATCCCTGCAAGGCAGTGTGTCTCTAACGCCCCTTTCCCACTTCTTGGCACCTCCAGGGTGTTCCTGGTGCGGGGGAGCCAGCGGAACCCCAAAGGTTTTGTCTTGTCGCTCTGCCACCTGCAGAAAGTGAAGCACTATCTTATCCTTCCGGTAAGCAGGACCGACGTAAAAAAATAATTCAAATACAATTCAATACATTAGAATACAGCCAAGCTCTTTTCCAAACTTCAAATACAGTTCAATACAGAATACAGCCAAGGTCTTTTCCTGTACAGCCAAAGTCTTCCCTCTAAGTTGTGGAGTCTCGTGAGCATAAATTCTACTTTGTGAGGTACTGGCATTAAAGTTGTGAGCGAACGATTTGGCCACTGCATAAATTAGTCTGCTCTGGAGCCATCCTTCCCGAGCTAAGACAAAGATGTGTGAGCCGGAGGCTAAAAAACTGTGAGCTGGCTCACACTCACTCAGCTTAGAGGGAACACGGTGGTCAGTGGCAAAGAATGCCTGGGTTCTCTTCGTTTCAGCTTTCCTTTCTTCAAGCCACTTTCCAGAAGAACCTGCCAAGTTCACAAAACCTCCTATTGACTGATGCAGAGCAATCTACAAAACTTCTAGCTGACTTGAAGTTGGAATTTATCTAAGGAGCCCCGTGTGGACCATATTGAATTTGTATGAATGTATTAGATGTTAGGTTAGGTTAGGTTCCTGCCAACCTAGCAGTTCGAAAGCAAGAAATTGCAAGTAGATAAATAGGCACCACTTCGGTGGGAAGGTAACAGCGTTCTGTGCGCCTTGGTGTTTAGTCATGCCGGCCACATGACCACAGAAACATCTTCGGACTGCGCTGGCTCTTTGGCTTTGAAATGGAGATGAGCACCGGAACCCTAAAGTCGGATTTGACTGGCTTTTGAGCAAGGGAACCTTTACCTTTACTATTCGATGTTAGCTGAGATGTTAGCTGTTTATACTACAAATTTTCAATAAGACTACCTTTAGGACTTTACAGATCCATTTGTATTTCTTTACACAGTGCTACAGCCTCGGTGTTGTGTTTCTGTACGAAAACTTGCTTTCGCTGTGCTGCCATTATATTTATACCACCCGGAGGCTGGCAAACCTACTCGAGTCTGAAGCTAGAGTGTTAGATTTTTCCTCTATAGGTGGTGTCAGGGGTGGGGGGCTGCACATGGTTAACATATGTGGTATCCAGTGTTCCCTCTAAGATGAGTTAGTGTGAGCTAGCTTACAGCTCTTTAGCCTCCAGCTCACGGATTTTCCTCTTAGTTCAGGAAGGGATGGCTCCAGCGCAAACTAATTTATTTAGTAGCCAAATCGCTCGCTCACAACTTTAATGCCAGGAGCTCACAAAGTAGAATTTTTGCTCACAAGTCTCCACAGCTTAGAGGGAGCATTGGTGGTATCTGCAGTGAAGTCTGCAGCTAGTTCAAATTTCACTGGACACCATAATTCTGGGATTCGGCCTTACCTGCAAAGTGAGGTGGAAACTTAATCCATAAAGACGTCTTGATGGGGCAGGGCTGCCAGCTCGGGGTGGGGAAATACCTGGAGGTTTGTGGGGTGGAGGCTGGGGAGGGCGGGGTTTAAGGAGGGGAGAGATCTCATTGGGGCACAGTGCCATAGAGTCCGCCTTCCGAGGCAGCCATTTTCTCCAGGGGAACTGGTCTCTATCGCCTGGAGATCAATTGTAACAGCGGGAGGTTTCCAGTGCTAGTCCACAGCAGTGGAGCACACATTTGGGCTCCCCCGTTGAGAGACAATTATTATTTGGCATCTTCCAGAGACTGAGGCTAGACTTGGCATCTCGTGGCACTGCCTCTGAACCGACATGTAGACAAGAGCCAGAGTCCAGGGGCGCCTTAAAGACTGACAACAGATGTGGCCGGGGTGGAGCTCTCATGAGTCACTTTTCCTAAGTGAGCAGCAGCCCACGAAAGCTCCTCCCCTGCCACAAATGTTGTCAGTCTTTAAGGCGCCCCTGGACTCTGGCTCTTTTCCGCTGCTACAGACGGACTGTCATGGCTTCCAGCCTTGAGCCATACCAACGTGTGAGATCCAACCAGCTTTTCTGCCGGAGCAAAAGGAAGGAGAGCCGGGAAAAGGCTATCCCAGGGGTCCCGGGACCAATGCTCCCTCTAAGCTGTGGAGTCTTGTGAGCAACAATACCTTTATTGTTTGGTGTAGTGGTTAAGTGCGTGGACTCTAATCTGGGAGAACCGGGTTTGATTCCCCACTCCTCCACTTGCACCTGCTGATGTGACCTTGGGTCACTCACAAGCTCTGGCACAGCTGTTCTTGAAAAAGAGCAGTTTGTGTCAGAGTTCTCTCAGCCCCACCCACCTCACAGGGTGTCTGTTGTGGGGAGGGGAAGGGAAAGGAGTTTGTAAGCCGCTCTGAGACTCCAAGTGAAGGGCGGGGTATAAATCCAATCTCTTCTTCTTCTTCTCTTTATACCTTTCGATTTATTGATCGCTCAGTCCGGCAGAGCTGCTGGCTCTGAGCGATTTGCAGTTACACGGTTTCACACAAGGGACTAACAATTTCATAGGGGTAAGGGAGGGCAGCACATACTTCTTTAAACTGCACACATTTTGCAGCTGATGGACAATTCTCCTTTGTGAGCTCCTGGCATTAAAGTTGTGAGCGAGCGATTTGGCTACTGCATCAATGAGTTTGCTCTGGGGCCCTCCTTCCTGAGCGAAGACAAAAATCTTTGACCTGGAGGCTAAGAAACTGTGAGCTAGCTCACACTAACTCAGCTTAGAGGGAACACTGCCCGGGACTGGCGTGGATAAAAGCCACACGGGACTGGGGCTGTAACAAGGCGGAGAACCGAGTGGGATTGAGTCAGTGACCAACCATCCTTTGTGGATTTCAGAGCGAGGAAGACGGCCATCTCTACTACACCATGGACGACGGGCAGACCCGTTTCGCCGATCTGATCCAGCTGGTGGAGTTTCACCAAATCAACCGGGGCATCCTGCCTTGCAAGCTGAAGCACTACTGCACCTGCGTTGCCTTGTGAGAGGCCACCGGGCTTCCCCACGGCCTGCCCCACAGCCGGCTGCAGCTCACCACGAGGGGTGGAGAACGGGGGGGAGGGCACCTGTGAACCCCGTATACCGGGGCTGACTCCGAACTTTCCTCCACTCCTTGACCCCGCTTTGCCTACGCTGAGCGACCGAGGAAGGACCAGATCTGAGCCCTCTTATTCCAACACCTTTCGGGGAGAGTTGCAACTCTTAGCAAGCTCAAGAATGGATTTTTGGGGGGCGGGGTTTTTTTGAGGGTCACAGTGATGACAAATCGGGAAATGGTCTGTCGGGTGCTCCTTTGGACCCAGCAAGGGGGAGAATACGCCCCACGGCCCACCCAGCACCCCCTTCCACTCGAAGGCTCTCCGCGTCACCACGTTTGAGAGCTTCTGCCAGTCTTTGCAGCCCTCTGTCTGCTCAGCGCAGGTCACCCCCTTCACGGGGAACCGGCCTTCTTCCCTGGCTCATGCTTTGCAGTGGTGAGGATTCGTTCCAAGGAAGGGGAGGTAGGAGAGGGCGGGGTGTGCCGGCGCCTGTCTCAGTGGGGATCCTTGCGGCAAATGCTACTCTTTGACCCGTGCTGGTGGTGAAGAAGTAAATAGAGTGGAAGACACACACCCCTCCCCATTTAAAGCCCAAATTAAAACCGCTTCAGCTTCATATCGCTCATGTCTCCCACAGATATCTACACTGTGTCCAGTCTAGTGAGTGGAGTACCAAGGCAAGAGAATAGATGGTGAGGAGAGAGAGAGAGGGTTAGTTGTGTGTGTGTGTCTGGTCTAGAGAGAGAGAAAGAGAGAGTTGTGTGTGTGTGTCCGGGGGGGGGGGGGAGAGAGCGAGGGGGGGGGGG
>NW_015169200.1:354109-367261 GCF_001447785.1 Gekko japonicus
TTGTGTGTGTGTGTGTCTGGTCTAGAGAGAGAGAAAGAGAGAGTTGTGTGTGTGTGTCCGGGAGAGAGAGAGAGAAATAGAGAGTTGTGTGTGTGTGTGTCTGGGAGAGAGAGAGAGAAAGAGAGAGTTGTGTGTGTGTGTCCGGGGGAGAGAGAGAGAGAGAGAGAGAGAGAGAGAGAGAGAGAGAGAGGACAGTTGGTGACAGATGGGTCAGGTTCACACAAAAGTCGCGGCGTGACCAGTTTGCATAAACCACAGGAAGCAGTCCCCCTCTCCAGCGACATTCAACTGTCTTGTTACCCTCTTTGTCTGAAAACAGCTCAGCCTTTTTCTCCACGTGCCCCAGTGCCTGGACCCTGTCGTTGACACTGGACTGTAGGCAGCCAGCGAGGTGGTGGGTGCGAGGTCCTTGGGCCAGAGGCAGAGGAAATAGAACTGGGGATGACGAAGGAGTCAGCGGTTGACCTGGCCTGGAAGCGTCTCTGGGGAGACTGACAGGAGACCGACGGGGTCACTGCGGAGCCTGGGAGATCACAGGGCTTCCGACTCCGTAGTCCCGAGTGGCTCATGCCGAGCTCCGATGCCCGGGGTTCTAGCCCCAGTAGATCCCAACGCAGTCACACTGCAATGGTCCCTTCAGCTCTGTTTCATCCGCACAGTGCCGCTGCAGTACTTGTGGGGCATTTGGTAAATAGGGCTCCGGTCCTCCCCATTTCTCCCTCTAAGTTGTTGGGATGGATTGTAGGGCTGCTGGCACGCTTGCCCCCCGAGCACCACAGATTAGGGCCCGAGGTCTGAAGAATCGTTTTTTCTCTCCCGTATGAGGAGGTTAAAAAAAATTAACCCGGAGGAGGGAGGGGTGGAAGCCGGAATGGGGACGCAACGCATCCATGAGGCCAGTCTTAACTGTGATAAGTTGTGTATATAAAGGTGACGATGATAAATGTTTTTTTTTCCATATTTTTCGCTTTGGTTTTTTTTTTTTTTTGTACACAAATCATTTGTGAGAGGAAGAGGCGGCCGCAAAGTGAGAGCAACTGTCGAAACGAATAGCAACTGTCACTGTGTAAAGAAATCAAAATATTGTTTTATCTTTCTATTTATCTAAGACATAAAACTTCTTACCGATGAATAAAAGTTTATGTTTCATACCTCTCCTTGTTTCCCTTCAGCAAGAATAAGGGTTGCGTCAACCCCGGACTGCCTTTCTTAGGGGCTTTTGAGGCATCTGGAGGCTTTTGACCATCTGGAGCCACTCTGTGGGCTGTCCCAGGCGCTCCAGTCCGGTGCATCTAGAGAGGGACAAGCGCTGAGGTATCTTCATGCAGGAAACACAACATTGAACCCAATGCTTCCTCTAAGCCAGGGGTGTCATACATGCGGCCCGGGGGCCAGATGAGGCCCCCAGAGGGCCCCCATCAGGCCCACAGTGGAACTGGCCATCTCCTGCTTCCAGTTCTGCTGCTGCATCATAGCTTTGCTTTGCCAGACTCTCTTAATCGCTCAGCCATTCCATGTTTTAACCTGGGTCCTAGACTCAGAACTCTGAGCATGAGAATTCTGTGGTGAATGTCGATAAATCAAAAGTAGGTTTGCAGCTTACAGAGCTAATGTTTTAAGCATGTTTTTATTTTAAGTAAAAAAAGAATCTTTGTGTTTGTGTCCTTTATAAAATTTATATGTCCGCTACCTGGCATTACATTTTATGACACACGTGGCCCGGCCCAACAAGGTCTCATTCATGTCAGATCTGGCCCACATAACAAATGAGTTCGAGACCCCTGCTCTAAGCTGTGAATTCTTGTGAGCAAAAATTCTACTTTGTGAGCTGCTGGCATTAAAGTTGTGAGTGAGTGATTTGGCTCCTGCATAAATTAGTTTGCTCTAGAGCCATCCTTCCTGAGCAAAGACAAAAATGTGTGAGCTGGAAGCTAGAAAATTGTGAGCTAGCTCACACTAACTCAGCTTAGAGGGAGCACTGATTGGACACCAAAACTTCTTCTTGGCTTTTCTCAGCCAGCTTCACAGCAGCTGTTCGGCTTGGATATTTGGAGTATGGCAATCCTGATTGTGCCCCGCGTGCTGGGCACTGCGTCTCTCAAGGCCTCCCGGGGGAATATTGTTTTCCTTTACCCACACAAGTCTGCCAAGTCTCATGGTTCTCTTTAAACATCACGAGTGGCCGGGCCTGGAAGGGATTAGGTGGGATTTGTCGCACAGATCCCCTTGGGGGGTTAATGCGGGTGAGGAGATTAAAACCTTTCGTACCGGCCAATTAGGGCTCAAGCGGGCCTTTTTTAGGGTCCGCGAGGAGGGACCCTGTAGGGAAGATGTGACGGGAAAGCGCAGACCTGCTGGAAGTCCAGACTGTCTTTCTCCACCCTCGGCCACCATGGCCCCCAAAACCGTCCTGATCACGGGGTGTTCCTCCGGCATCGGCCTCGCTTTGGCGGTCAAACTCGCACAAGACAAACAGAGGAGGTTCAAAGGTGAGCTTCCTTTCTTTCCTTTTCAAATGAGATTTGCAATATGCAGAAATAGGTTATACAATATAGGTAGCGAACAGTACAGTCACAGGTGGGATTGTCTCCTTCTAAGTCCACTGGAGTCCATGGTTGGGTTGCCAGGTCCTGCTTGGCAGCTGGCAGGGGGGCTCCTGGCTCCTCCTTGAAGATCTTCTGGTGTGCGTGTGAAGCGCCTGTGCTTTGATGACATCACCAGAAGTGAATTCATCGCGTTTCCAATGTTCGGGGGGGGGGACCAGGCCCGTAGCTACAGTGGGGCATTTGGGGGCTCTGCCCCCTTAATTAGAAGCCCCCACCCCACAAATAGCCATGCCAGAAACCTTATTTTTAGGGTTGCCAAGTCCTACCTGTTGCTGCATCGGGGGACTCCCAGCTCAGTCCTGGTGTGCGCGCATGCGCTGCAACTACGTCACCTGGAAGTGACGCGACCACGCCGGGCACACTGAGGGCGGGGCCATGACCATCCGAGGGGAAACCATAGAGTTTTCCCTTGGATGACAGTGGCCCCGCCCCCAGCGTGCCCGGCATGGTCACGTCACTTCCGGGTGTCGTGCACGTCACGTACTTTGGGGGTGGTGTTCCCCCCGGGGCCCGATACGCCGGCAGCGAGGAACAGGCCTCTGGGGCGGGGGTTTCCCCACCCCCGGGGGGGACTTGGCAAGCCTACTTATTTTTGACCACGACCTAGGGGGTACTGGGCTGGCAGAAAGTGGGATTTTGTTGGCGATGTATCGAAGGTGGCCTTCTGAGCTTTCTTGCCTTTAGAAGGGAACTCAGTGCCTTCGGGAGGCAATTCAATGCTCTCTGAGCCATTTCCCCCCCCCTAGGAACTGATGCGCTCGCTGCCCTGTCCCTTGAAAGGAAGGGCTAGAAACAGGCTCGGACCCTCTCCCTTTAAAGACAGGCATTCAGACGAATTTCATTAATGCCCCCTTAAAAATTTAAATGCCCCCTAAACAAAAAAATCCTGGCTAAAGTCCGGGGGGTGGGAACACTTTGGTTTTGGGGCAAAACCCTATGGATTTTTTGGCCTCAAAACCATAGAGTTTCCCCCAAAAAAACCTAGAGCGTCACCCCCGACGTCAGAAATGCCATGACATCACTCCCAGGTGACACCACACCGATGCCAGTGATGCCGGTGTGAGGGGCTTCTCAGGGTGGGGCTTCCCCCACTGGCCAGTTGGGATGCGGCAGATTTATTTATTTATTTATTTATTTATTTATTTATTTATTTATAACTTCAATTTCTAGACCGCCCTGACCCCGGAGGGTCTCTGGGCGGTTTACAGGGTTTCAATGTTACTATCCCTAACTACGGCCACATAGTGAGGGGGAGGGGCTACCTACCGGCACCCTGGGGCCCCCCACATTTGGGGGATCCCCTGGCCCCACCGGGAGGATGGCGGCCCCAGTCAATGGGTTTGGAAGGGTGTAACTCTGCTTATAACTATATTGTGAATCATAAGAAACTAAATGTTCGTATAACTTTCCTCGGGATCTGAGCTCGAACAGACTAGGTAAGCAGTTTTTGGTGAATCGTTTAGTGTTCTCTGCCTGTTTTAGTTTAATCTGATGCAGTTCCTTAAATTAAGCATAATGGCATCATAATCTAATTTCCCCCCAGATTCGTTTCCATCTGAAACCTCTTGAGTTGTCCGACAGTTAGCACATATCACTCTGTGTATGCTATAAAGCAGGGTTGTCAAACATGTGGCCCGGGGGCTGGATCAGCCCCCCGGAGGGCTTCCATCAGGCCCGCAGTGAAACTGGCTGTCTTCTGCTTTTTCTTCCAGTTCTGCTGCTGCTGCGTCATTGTAGGTTTGCAGCTTACAGATACACACCTGAACAGCACACGCAAGATTGCAACTGCACAGACATTTTGATACAGTCATTCAGAGCAAGAGGTGTCAGTTATCAGACACTGTTAAACAAGCAAAATATTGCAAGAGTGATGATGTTTTAAGCACGTTTTTATTTTAGGTTAAAAACACCCTTTTTTGTCTGCGTCCTTTATAAAGTTTATCTCTCCGCTACCTGGCATTACGTTTTATGACACACATGGCCCGGCCCAACAAGCTCTCATTTATGTCAGATCCGGCCCTCGTAACAATGAGTTTGACACCCCTACCATAAAGCGATAGGTTTTAAGAGAAGTGACAGCAGATTGGGAGAGGCCCGTCTTGCCATTCTGTTGCCTCTGATCAAGTAGATTTTGCAGGGGTTTTTTTTTAAAGCCACCAAAACCTAACAAACCATGATCCCACGCACCACAAAAACTGGCACCCTTCAAACCACCTTCTTAAAAAAAACATCATTCCTCTCCAGGCTTGGTGTAAGGCAAGTTCTTCTACCCTGGTGGAAGTGAATATTTCCTCTCCTCCATTAGGGTTTAAGTTGCAGACAGGCACGATTTCAGATTTCCCTGTCAAGGTAAAGAGACACAGTAAGGTGGGGTGAGATTCAGCAAGGTCTGGGTCCCTGTTTCTGGATCCCTTTTTTCATTGCCCTCCCTCCCAAAGCAACGTGTATGCCATTGCAGAGCAGTATAGGGGACAGCAAAGGATGAGATGGTTGGACAGTGTTATCGATGCAACGAACATGAAAGTAAGCAAACTCCTGAGTATGACGGAAAGGCAGGAGGGCCTGGCGTGATGTGGTCCATGGGGTCATGAAGAGTTGGACTCAACTGTGCGACTCAACAACAACAATAACATATATGAGGAGCCACTGGTTATGTGTGTGTGGAGGACTGTATAACAGCAAAAGATAGCTGTGGTCATTGTGCCTTCGACATACGTGCAGTTGTGGGTTTGGGATGGGGCCTTGGGCAAGTCAAACAGTGGCCTTCCTCCATTTGGAAGAGGAAGAGCCTAAGATGGCCTCGTGTGGTGTAGAACTTTGCATTCAAAGTGTGAGCAGAAAAGTCAGGGCTGTCGAAGTCTCGGCCATTCTTGGGCTCTCAAAAATGACTTGATCTTTGTCCAGGGGTCATTTCATAGAAAAAGAGGTGCAGGAGCTCATTTGCATATGCAACACCCCCTGACAAAGGGCAGGCATGCAAGCATGCCTGGGTTGCCTGCCCTATCTTCTCCAGGTGGCCCGCAGCTCTGGGGCACCTGGAGAAGATCGGGCAGAGAACCCAGGCATATTGAGAATGCCTTTGTTGGGGAAGGGAAAGAAAGGCATTTAAATCCCCCCCAGGTGGCGGGGGGGCTCTGCAGGCCTTCCCTGGCCCGTCCACCTCAACAGGTGGGCCAGGAAAGGCGGCAGGCATCGTCGCCCCTGGACTCCTTACTGCTGGAGCGCCGTTCCGGTGCGTTCCAGTAGGAAATGACCCCCGAACAGATCTACGGAATTGGGAGCTAGTGTTCGTGTTGCCGATCTCCTGCTATTACCACTGATCTCCAGGTAATAAAGGTCAGTTCCTCTGGAGGAAATGGCTGCTTTGGAAGGTGGACTCTATGGCATTATGGCCCAAACCCCACCTTCCTCAGGCCCCACCCACAAAATCTCCAGGCATTTCCCGACCCGGAGCTGGGCAGCCTAGCTAGTGTGGTTTAGCACTTTGAAACTCAGTGGGTGTCCTTGGCCTAGGCCCTCTCGTCCAGCCTTATCTGCCTCACAAGGCTCTCGCAAAGGCAAGGTACTCCGTCTAACAGTCCTAGATAGCAATGGAAAAGAGTAAGGGCCCAGTAGCACCTTAAAGACTAACGAAAATTGTGGCAGGGGATGAGTTTTCGTGTGTCAGTGCTTACTTCTAAGAAGTGAGCAGATATGAAGAAGTGAGTCACTGCTCCCTTCTTATCTGGAGAAGGGAGCCGTGACTCACAAAAGCTCCTCCCCTGCCACAGATTTTGTTAGCCTTTTAAGATGCTTCTGGACTCTTCCTCTTTTCTACTGCGACCGACAGACTAACTACCCATCTTGGTCTATCTAGATAGGAATGCTTTAACAGTGCAAGACCACCAAACTAGCCAAATACAGACAGGCAGGGCTTTTTTTGTAGAAAAAGCCCAGCAGGAACTCATTAGCATATTAGGCCACACCCATGACAGCACAGCTCATCAGCATATTAGGCCACATCCCCGTGTTACCAGAAGTCTGCTCACCCAGCGACACCCACCTTTTGCTTCTTATTCTGTTTACCTTGTTTGTTGTCAAAACCCAGGGCCTTTTTTTGTAGCAGGAACTCCTTTGCATGTTAGGCCACACACCCCTAATGTAGCCAATCCGAATGAGTTTCTGCGGTTGGGTGTGGTCTATTATGCTAATGAGTTCCTGCTGGGCGTGGCCAACTTGGGAGCCAGCCGGAACTCCGTTCCTGTGCGTTCCTGCCCCAAAATACCCCTGCTGCTTCTGAAAGACTGCACTCTGAACTTTCAAAGACTGGGACTGGAGTTTGGAGCTATGTTTTAGTGTTGCCAACTGACTGGAAACAAAAAAACAGCCAGGCTTGCTTTTCTGCTGTTCAGTAGAAAAGAGCAAGAGTCCAGTAGCACCTTACAGACTAACAAAATTCGTGGCAGGGTCGGAGCTTTTGTGAGTCAGCTAGCTTCATCCGCAGAAGTGAGCAGTGACTCACAAAAGCTCCTCCCCGCCACGAATTTTGTTAGTCCGATGCTACTGAGCTCTTGCTCTTTTCTACCACTAGTAAAGATAAAGGTTCCCTTCCTCGAAAGCCAGTCGAGTCCGACTCTAGGGTTGCGGTGCTCATCTCCGTTTCCAAGCCGAAGAGCCAGCGCTGTCCGAAGACCTTTCCATGGTCATGTGGCCGGCATGAC
This sequence comes from Gekko japonicus, assembly GCF_001447785.1. NCBI lineage: Eukaryota > Metazoa > Chordata > Lepidosauria > Squamata > Gekkonidae > Gekko > Gekko japonicus. The sequence continues at coordinate 361,416 of NW_015169200.1, forward strand.
TAAACACCAAGGCGCACGGAACGCTGTTACCTTCCCACCGGAGTGGTACCTATTTATCTACTTGCAATGTCTTGCTTTCGAACTGCTAGGTTGGCAGGAGCTGGAACTAGAGACGGGAGCTCACTCCGTCATGCGGAACACTCGGGTCTCGAACGGCTGAATTACTGACCTTCCACAGCCTGCAGTTCAGCGTCTTAACCACTTGAGCCACCGCAGCTACCACTACAGACAGACTAACACAGTGACCCATCTTGATCTGCCTTTAACAGCAACTTGATCTGCAGAAATCAGCCGGTGGAGTTTTTCAGCGCTTGGAGACAGACAGGAAAGAGTCTCAGCAGATCTGTTGCTTAAAAGGCACAGTGGGGAAGGTCGGTTGGAAAGTCGGCAGCTTTACTTATGTTGGACACCAGGGAGTTAAAAACGTAACTTTGTCATCTTGGCCATGGTGTTGATCTCTGAAAAATCAAAGTGCAAAATAGATCAGGTTTGGACTGATCCTGATTGTGGCCTGCTGGGGGGTGGGGGGACTTGGGGTGGTCTCTGCCTTCACATGACAACCAGGCGCCTTTGTTGCAGTGATTGCCACTCTGAGGAACGTGGCCAAGAAGGAGAAGCTGGAAGCGGCTGCCGGGCCTGCTCTCGACAGGACCCTGGAGATCAAGCAGCTGGACGTCTGCGATGAGCGATCCATCCGCAGCTGCATCAACAGCATCCCCAACAGGCACATCGACATCCTTGGTGAGTCCCCAAAAGAATCAGCATCACTCAGCAGCAGTGCTCCCTCTGAGCCGTCGAGTCTTGCGAGCAAAGATACTACTTTGTGAGCGGCTGGCATTAAACCTGTGAGCGAGCGCAGGGCTTCTTTTGTAGAAAAAGCCCAGCAGGAACTCATTAGCATAATAGGCCACACCCCTGACAGTGCATCTCATTAGCATGTTAGGCCACACCCCTGACAGTGCATCACATTAGCATGTTAGGCCACACCCCTGTGGCTTCCCTTGGCTTGCCTGGGCAAGCTGGCCCTTGGACAGGCTGGGGAAGGCATGGGGAGGCATTTAAATGCCTCCCTGATCCTTCCAGGCCCCCGGCCCGCCCACCTCGGAGTCGTCGGGGGGTCACTCTCTAGGCCTTCCCTCTGTAGCCACGCATGCAGATATTTTGGCTGTAGTGGGCGTGGTCAGCTCTGAAGCCAGCCGGAACGCCGTTCCTGTGCGTTCCTGCCCAGAAATAGCCCTTAGCGAACGATTTGGCGACTGGATAAATCAGTATGCTCTGGAGCCATCCTTCCTGAGCCAAGGCAAACATGTGTGAGCTGGAGGCTAACAAGCTGTGAGCTAGCTCATACTAACTCAGCTTAGAGGGAACACTGCTCAGCAGCACCTGGAACCACAAGGGTGTGTGTGCAGGGGTCATTTCCTGCAGGAGCGCACAGGAGCGGCGCTCCGGCAGTAAAGAGCCCAGGGGGCGGGCACATGCAACAAGCCCCATCCCCTGCTCCCAGCAGCCCTCAGTCAGAGCAAGAAGCAGCCAGGTAAGTTGCAGAGCTCCCCCGGCCCCCCCCCGGTCCAAGACAGTCCAGTGGCACCTTTAAGACCAAGTTCTATTCAGGTACAAGCTCTCCCTCCTCTGCAAGGACAGATCTGGACGTTCCCCCCCCCCCACATTAGCTAGCAATCCAAAACAGTCCAGTGGAGCCTGAGTGGTGGGTGTTGCCTTCTGACACACTTCCGGTGATGTCAGGGGGTGTGACATATGCAAATAAGTTATGCTAATGAGCTCCTGCACCTCTTTTTCTACGAAATGACCCCTGGGGGTGTGTGCATAGTTTCCACATGGGGCTTTGCCCTGCTTTGGCCTCCAGATTGAAGCGGGGCCGGAGCTGGGGTTTATTGAGGGTGGCATCCACACAAGGTCATTCATTCGCTTTCCAGGATCTCCCTTTCTTTGCTGTGGTCTTTCCTGGAACAAGGGATGCCAGCCTCCAGGTGAGACCTGGGGATACCCCGGAATTACAGCTCATTTCCAGACTAGATAGATCAGTTCCCCTGGAGAAAATGGGATTCTCTGGAGGGTGGACTCGGTGGCCTTGTACCCCACTGAGGTCCCTGTTGTCCCCAGGCTCCATCCCCAAACCTCCAAAAGTTTCCCAGCCTGGATCTGGCAACCCTACCAGGCCCATAGGTAGCATTTTGTGGCTTGTGGGGAAATTTTTTTTCTGGTGGGGCTGAAGTTCCCAGTGCAGACAGAAAAGTAATTGAGCCAATAGAAAGCTGTGACCAGGATAGATTGCAAGCTGTCAACCACTTGAGATGACAGTTCTCAGCTGCTGCAAGTTAATCACTTCTGCCAGCCTAAGCAGCAGTTCTGAGAACAAGCCAGCAGGTGGGGGGATGACTTCTAGAGTCAAGAAAGCTAAAGGAGGCAAGGTTTTTTTGACACAGAGTTAGAAGGGATCCTAGAGGTCACCTACTCCAACCCTCTTGCTCAGTGCAGGAATTAGTCAACTACAGCACCCCACTGTGCTTAAAAGAGTGCATGCCTTTTAAAAAAATGTTTAAAATGATTGAAAAAAGCATTTGCAGGAGAAATCCTTGTGGGACTGTGCCTTTAAGAAAAGGGGGCAGAGTTCCCCGAAGCCCCACCGTAGCGACAGGCTTGAACCCTAACCTCCCAACCCCCCTGATGGCCAGGGGAGATCGAGGAACCCTGTCTAAGCTGGTCTGATATGATATGTTTGGCAAGATTGCCATCAACGCCCTTTCACGCACTGTCTGGATGGGAAACAGTTTTGAACACCCACGTTGACGCCATTTGCCTTCCCTTGAGCCCCCACTGCTTCCGTTTCCTCTCTGCCCCTAGATGGCTTTGGGGGACTTTGGGGGATTCAGAGAAACAACGAGAAGATCGACACAACAGACCATTATAACGTTGTAGCATCATCAGAGGTCATTTCCTAGAAAAAGAGGTGCAGGAACTCACTTGCACAACTCATTTGCATATGCCACACCCCCTGACACAGGGCAGGCGTGTTTAAAATGAGTTAAGGCATATGCAAATGAGTTTAAATCCCCCCCCTTCCCTGAGCCTCTCTGCAAAAGCGGAGGGGCTCAGGGGGAAAGGCGGGTATGTCTGCCTCCCTGTCATAAGAACATAGATGCCAATGTTGGATCAGACCAGAGGCCCATCCAGTCCAACACGCTGTGTCACACAGTAGCCAGAAATACCAGGGGCCATCAGGAGGTCCAGCAGTGGGGCCGGGACATTAGAAGCCCTCCCACTGTTGACCCCCCCCCCCAAGCACCAAGAGGACAGAGCATCCCTTGCCCCAGAGCCCCTATCTATACCTTGTGGCTAACAGCCACTGAGGGACCTCCGCTCCACATGCCGTCCATGCTTGTAGCCGCCACCACCTCCTGTGGCAGTGAATTCCATGTGTTGATCACTCTTTGGGTGAAGAAGGACTTCCTTTTATCCGTTCTAACCCGACCGCTCAGCAATTTCATGGAGTGCCCACGAGTTCTTGTATTGTGAGAAAGGGAGAAAAGTACCTCTTTCTCTACCCGCTCTCTCCCATGCATAATCTTATAAACCTTGATCATGTCACCCCTCAGTCCTTGTTTCTCCAAGCTAAAGAGCCCTAAGAGCCTTAACCTTTCCTCATAGGGAAAGTGTTCCAACCCTTTTATCATTCGAGTTGCCCTTTTCTGCACTTTTTCCAAAGCTATAATATCCTTTTTGAGGTGTGGTGACCAAATGAGGTTGCACCATTGATTTATTTAGGGGCATTATGATATTGGCTGATCTGTTTTCAATACCCTTCCTAATATTCCCCAGCATAGCATTGGCCTTTTTTATTGCAGTCCCCCCCGCCTCCCTTCATGGTTTCTGGATAGGGTTGCCAGCCTCCAGGTGGGGCCTGGGGGTCTCCCACTTTTACAACTGATCTCCAGCTGACAGAGATCCGCTCCCCTGGAGAAAATGGCTGTTTTGGAGGGTGGACTCTATGGCATCGTACCATGATGAGGCCCCTCCCCTCCCCAAACCCCGCCCTCTCCTGGCTCCACCCCCAAACCATCCAGCTGTTTTCCAACACAGACCTCGCAACCCTACTTCTGGATATACTAAGGATGCCAGCCTCCAGACAGGACCTGGGGATCCCCGAGGATTACAGCTCCTCTCCAGATTACAGAGATCAGTTCCCTTGGAGGAAATGGCTGCTTTGGAGGGTGGGCTCTGTGGCATTGTACCCCAATGAGGTCCCTGCCCCCCCCCAGTCTCCACCACCAAATCTCCAGACGTTTCTCAGCCTAGATCTGGAAACCCTACCCTACCATCCCCCACCGCTAGCCAGGGGGACCTGGCAACCCTAGGTTGTACTCAGGGCTATTTTTGGGCAGGAACACACAGGGATGGAGTTCCAGCTGGCTCCTGAGTTGGCCACGCCCAGCAGGAGCTCATTAGCATAACAGGCCACACCCAACAGCAGAAACTCATTCGGATTGGCTACATTAGGGGTGTGTGGCCTAACATGCAAAGGAGCTCCTGCTACAAAAAAGGCCCTGGGTTTTGACAACAAACAAGGTAGACAGAATAAGAAGGGAAAGGTGGGTGTGGCTGGATGACCACACTTCTGGTAACATGGGGGTATGGCCTAATATGCGAATGAGCTGTACTATCAGGGGTGTGGCCTAATATGCTAATATTTATATTTATTCATTTATTTATTGTATTTCTACCCCGCCCTACCCCGCAAGCGGGCTCAGGGCGGCTTACAAAGGCATAAGCCCATACATAAAATTTATAAAATCCAATAAAATCACAAAATCACAATCAACATACCATTAATAATAATAATAAAGTGCTTTAAATTCAAGATGGTCTGCAGTTGGCACCTGCAGGGAATGACCCCTGCAGGCTTTAGTCGTAATGATATCATCCTAGCGGTATTAGTCCAAGCTAAACGGCTGGTCTCGTTGCTGGGCTATCAAAGGCGCTCTAGCTTGATGTTCTTCCATCATTGTTGTTGGTGGAAGCGGCGGCCCCTACATAAAAGCCTGGTGGAAGAGCTCCGTCTTACAGGCCCTGCGGAATTGCAAAAGATCCCACAGGGCCCTGATCTCCTCCGGGAGCTCATTCCACCAGGTAGGGGCCGCCACTGAAAAGGATCTTGCCCTTGTTGCAGCATACCGTACCTCTCGGGGACCCGGAACCACTAAACGACTCTGGGTTTCCAACCGAAGTGCTCTTGGGGGTGTATACGGGGAAAGGTGGTCCCTCAGGTAGGTCAGACCCCAGCCATATAGGGCTTTAAAGGTGAGTACCAGCACTTTGAAGCGGATTCGATATGCTATAGGCAGCCAGTGCAGCGCCTTTAACCCAGGCTTGATGTGCTCCCACCTGGGGAGGCCCATCAGCAGCCTAGCTGCCGCATTCTGCACCAGCTGCAGCCTCCGGATCAGCAACAAAGGCAGCCCCATGTAGAGAGCGTTACAGTAGTCTAACCTTGAGGTGACCGTCGCATGGATCACTGTAGCCAGATCTTTACGGTCGAGGAAAAGAGCCAACTGCCGAGCCTGCCTCAGATGGTAAAATGCAGACCTGGCAGTGGCTGCTACCTGGGCCTCCATTGTCAAGGAGGAATCCAGGAGCACTCCCAAACTCCTAACCTCCGACGCAGGCACCAAAGGTACCCCATCGAAGGTCGGGAGAGGGAGCCCTAACCCCAAACCATTCCGACTCAGGCCCAGGACCTCTGTCTTCGCTGGGTTTAATTTCAACTGGCTCAGCCTGAGCCACTCAGCCACAGCCTGTAATCCCTGTTGAAGGTCTTCCGGGTCGGAGCC
>NW_015169200.1:368869-375074 GCF_001447785.1 Gekko japonicus
TTGGGAGAGAGCAACTGTCTCCCCGTCCCGCACCCAGGTCTCAGTCATGCACGCCAGGTCCGCTTGCTGTTCCATGACGAAGTCCCGAAGGACTGTCGTCTTGTTGTTGATGGACCTGGCGTTGCAGAACACCAATGACGGAGAGGGGTTCGTCTTCTGAGCCCCACTGCTGACCTCCCTTGGGATGGGTCGTAGGCTGGAAGGGCACCGAGCCATCTTCTTTCTCAGGGCCCTTCCCTTGATGTTCTGCCTAGACCCACCGCTAAACTTTCCCCTCCCCAAGAGTTCCTGCTGGGCTTTTTCTACAAAAAAAAGCCCTGGTTGTACTTAGCTAGTCTATCGTCTGCTCTACTGGACTGAGGGACTTTAATGCCCTCCCTTACCTGTCCGACTGCCTGGAAATCACAGGCTAGCTTGCTCACAAGTTTTTACTGCAAGGCAGGGGAAGGAAGCAACTTACCCTCCCTCTTCTCCTGCCTCCTCCTGGCTGAATGAGGGCCGGAAGCGGGGCGGCCGGAAGCAGGGGCGGGGCTTCGTCATGTGCCCTGCCCTCCCGTACCTCACCCGGGGGAACTGCGTTCCCCTGCGTTCCCCCCCGAAATGACCTCTGCTGCAAGGTGTTCCATATATGAAGATTTACCACTTGATGGTTCCTATTGCACGAAGAGGCTTTTCAGAGGTCAAACATAGCCAGAGTTTCCATGTATCCTGGGGTTGCCAACCTTCACGTTGTAGCTGGGGGATTACCACTGATCTCCAGGTGACAGAGATCCGTTTGCCTGGAGAAAATGTCTGCTTTGGAAGGTGGACTGTATGGCATTGTACCCCCCCGAAGTCCCTCCCCTCCCCAAACCCCACCCTCCTCAGGCTCCACCCCCAAAAATCTCCAGGTACTTCCCAATCTGGAGCTGGCAACCATAATGCATCCCCGTATAAACATAATAAGAAAGAACATATGAACAAAAGAGAAGCCAATGTTGAATCAGGTCAATGGCCCATCCAGTGGCTAAAAACACCAGGTGCCATCGGGAGGTCCAGCAGTGGGGACCTAATGATGCTTTATTGTATTTATTTATTCATAACCTGCTTTCTTCCTCCTCCCCCAATGGGAACCCAAAATGACTTACAGCATTGTTCTCCTTTCCTCCATTTTATCTTTACAACAGCCTTAGGAGGTAGGTTAGGTTGAAGGAGAGTGACAGATCACCCAGCAAACTTCCACGACACAGTGGGGATTCGAACCTGGGTCTCGCTGATTGTTATATGACACTCTAAACACTACACCATCCTGGCTCTTCAGTGAGTCACAGTTCACATCCACCTACCAGTATGATCTTCCCAGAAATATTGTACTGAAGCAGGTTTGGGGAAATCGGTAGCGGAGCTGGGGAAAACCCAGGCTGGTGACCATGTTGGGCAGAAACCAAATTTAAATCCGCTGTGATGGGGGAGGCAATTTGGAACAAGACCTCTGCACACAAGTAATGGTGGTTAATATCACAGATCATTTCCTAGAAAAAGAGGTGCAGGAACTTATTTGTGTAACTCATTTGCATATGCCACACCCCCTGACAGAGGGCAGGCATGTTTAAAATGAGTTAAGGCATATGCAAATGAGTTTAAATCCCCCCCTTCCCTGAGTCTCTCTCCAAAAGCAGAGAAGCTAAGGGAAAGGGGAGCCATGTCTGCCTGCCTCCCCTTCCCCTCCCCAGCCAACCCGCCACGGCGAGCTGGCTGGAGAAGGGAAAGGCAGGGAGACAGACATGCCTGGGTTCCCTGCCCAATCTTCTCCAGGTGGAGAAGATCAAGCAGGAAATCCAGGCATTTAAATCCCCCCCTTAGTCTCTCTGCGGGCAGGCGGGGGGCGGGGCCAGGCCTTCCTACTGCCAGAGCACTGCTTCAGAGCGCTCCGGCAGGAAATGAACCCTGGTTAATTTACTGAATCCCGTGGGTGACAGACCCTAAAACTAACATAGCTAGTGGAGTAACCCGTGTTCAATCACACTAACTGTCAGTTTAATTAAACCATGGCTTTGCAGAACATCTGAGCTTTAGGGCTCCTAGCTCCAGGTTGGGAAATACCTGGAGATTTGGGGGGTGGAGTCTGGAGAGGGCAAGGTTGAGGGAGGGGCCCTTTTCTCCAGGTGAACTGAAGTCTGTCACCTGGAGGTCATTTGTGACCCCAGGAGATCTCCAGCCGCTACCTGCAAGTTGGCACCCTACCCCTTCGTGGCTCCTTCGTTGCCTATTTCCATTGGGTGTTTTCTTTCCTTGGCTGATGAGGGGGTTAAACCAGATCTCTTGGCCACCTCTTGCAGTCAACAATGCCGGGGTAGGCCTCATCGGGCCCATTGAATGCCAGTCGATAGAGGAGATGAAGGCCGTCATGGAGACCAACTTCTTTGGCGTGGTGCGGATGATTAAGGAGGTCCTCCCCGACATGAAGAAGAGAAGGAGCGGCCACATTGTGGTCATCAGCAGCGTCATGGGTTTGCAAGGTAAGCCGGTTAGGTCGCATTCGCACCGGCGCCTTCTTTTGGCTTTGGTCTTCTTTTGGCTACAGCCTTCTCCAGTTCCTTTGCTGCCTTGGAAGGTCTCATAAGAACATTAAAAAGCAGCCGATTAAATTGGAACAGGCCAAGGGTCCCTTCTTCCCAGCACTTGAACAACAGCCAACTTGGTATCCCTCGAGGAAGCTCACGGGCACGGACAGCAAGATGTCCGTTTGATAATGCTTTACTCCATTGCCTGGTGTTGACGGGTACACGGAGGCTCCGTATGTAGAGTTGCCAGGTCTATTGGCTAAATGGCTTTTCTTTCTGCACTGGGAACTTCCGCCCCCCCAAAAAAAAATTTCCCCCAAAAGCCACAAGCTATAGGCCTGGGGGTAGGGTTGCCAGATCCGGGTTGGGAAACTCCTAGAGATTTGGGAATGGAGACTGTGGAGGGCAGGGACCTCAGTGGGGCACAATGCCATACAGTCCATCCTCCAAAGCCTCCATTTTCTTCATGGGAACTGATCTCTATAGTCTGGAAATGAGCTGTAGTTCCAGGGGGTCCCCAGGCCTCACCTGGAGGCTGGCATCCCTATCTGTGCGTGCATAAAGTGTCGTCAAGTTGCAGCCGACTTATGGTGACCCCAGCCAGGGGCTTTCAAGGCAAGTGAGAAGCAGAGGTGATTGGCCATTGCCTTCCTCTGCAGCGTCTTCCTCGGCGGTCTCCCTTCCAAGTACCAATTCTATGAGAGCCAGTTTGGTGTGGTGGTTAAGTGCACGGACTCTAATCTGGGAGAACCGGGTTTGATTCCCCACTCCCCCACTTGCACCTGGCTGGATGACCTTGGGCAAGTTGTAGCTCTAATAAGAGCTGTTCTTGAAAAAGAGCAGTTTCTGTCAAGAGCTCTCTCAGCCCCGCCTACCTCACAGGGTGTCTGTTGTGGGGCGGGGAAGGGAAAGGAGTTTGTGAGCCGTCCTGAGGCTCCTTCGGGTCATGAAGAGCAGCAAGGTATAAATCCAGTCTCCTCTTCTTCCATCCCCCTTAATCATTTTAGTTGCCCTTTGGTGTAGTGGTTAAGCGCGCGGACTCTAATCTGGGAGAACCGGGTTTGATTCCACTCCCCCACTTGCACCTGGCTGGATGACCTTGGGCAAGTTGTAGCTCTAATAAGAGCTGTTCTTGAAAAAGAGCAGTTTCTGTCAAGAGCTCTCTCAGCCCCACCCGCCTCACAGGGTGTCTGTTGTGGGGAGGGGAAGGGAAAGGAGTTTGTAAGCCGCTCTGAGACACCTTTGGGTAGTGAAGGGCAGGAGTATAAAGCCAATCTCTGCTTCTCTTCTTCTTCTGTACCGTGCCCCCTTCTGTCCCCCAGACTTCATTTAATGACCCTCAAAGAACTCCCCTCTCATTCTCTAAAAGCCAGCTTTTTAATATATTCTGCAGAATGGGGTGATAAAGTGGATGGTACCGCTTTCAACACTGTGCGTGAGATCCCAGTCTTGAATGTTCTCCCATGCTTTGAAAACACACACACACCTCTATGCCATTTAAAAACAACAACACCACCAACACCTGGGGGCGGGAAGGTTCTAGCCCAGCCAGGTCTCTACTGTACAACTTTCTAAGTGGAAGGCAGTTTTTTAAAGTCACATGGGAACCATCAGTTGTGTGATTCCGCCCTCCCACCTCCCCCTGTAGTGTTACAATCACCTCAGGACTGAAACCGCTGCATGTGCAAGCTAGAAATTACTCCCGACTGTGTCAAAAACACTGCATGAAAAAGGGACAGGCTCATCGACTCTGCGTGTCTCCACTGGCTCAAATTCATCCTTTGCTTCTCGGTTGTCTCCTTCACTGTGACCATGTTCCTTTGCAACAAAGTTTCTCATGATATCCTTGGGGATACGCTGGTTAAGTGTGGGCTGGATGGTGCAACTGTTGGATGGATTCACGGTTCGTTGAAAAATCGTACCCAATGAGTGCTCGTAAATGGCTCTGCGTCTACGTGGAGGGAAGTCTCGAGTGGAGTGCCGCAGGGCTCCGTCCTAGGCCCAGTGTTGTTCAATGTTTTTATAAATGACCTGGAGGAAGGCATAGAGGGGATGCTTATCAAATTTGCAGATGACACGAAGCTAGGTGGGATTGCTAATTCTGAAGAAGACAGAGTCAGGATTCAAAATGATCTAGATAGGCTGGAATAGTGGGCTGAGACAAATAAAATGAATTTCAATAGAGATAAGTGCAAAGTCTTAGGCATAAAAAAATCAAAGGCACAGATATAGAATGGGAGAGACTTGGCTTGACAGCAGCACATGTGAAAGGGATCTGGGTGTTCTGGTTGATCACAAGCTAAACATGAGCCTGCAGTGCGATGTGGCTGTGAAGAAAGCTAATGGAATTTTAAGATGCATTAACAGAAGCATTGTGTCCCGATCAAGGGAGGTGGTCGTTCCGCTCTATTCTGCTATGGTCAGGCCCCACCTGGAGTCCTGTGTCCAGTTTTGGGCACCACATTTTAGGAAGGATGTTGACAAGCTCGAATGTGTCCAGAAGAGGGCAACCAGGATGGTGAGAGGGTTGGAATCCAAGTCTTACGAGGAAAGGCTGAAAGAGTTGGGTCTGTTTAACCTGGGAAAGAGAAGGCTTAGAGGGGACCTGATTGCAGTCTTCAAATATTTGAAGGGCTGTCATGTAGAAGATGGAGCGGATCTATTCTCTCTTGCTCCGGACTGCAAGACTAGATCTAATGGGTGGAAATTACAAGGGAGTCGTTACCAGCTAAATATCAGAAGAAACTTCCTAACTGTAAGAGTGGTTGAGCAGTGGAACAGTCTGCCTCGGGAGGTGGTGGATGCTCCTTCACTGGAGGTTTTCAAGCAGAGGCTGGACGACCATCTTTCGGGTATGTTGTAGGGCTATCTTTTGGCTATGCTCCTGCAGAGTGCAGGGGGTTGGACTAGATGACCTGCAAGGTCCCTTCCAAGTCTAACATTCTATTATTCTATATGCTCCTTGGGGCAGGGACTGGTTTTCTCTTTGCTTAGATCACCCACCAAATACCAAGTTTAGTAATGACCGTATGCAGACAGGAACTTGGATTTTTTAAACTCCAGGGCTAAACCGGATGACGCACCAAGAGATCCCTGGCTGGATCTTTGGAACCCTTTTTCTTAGTAAAAAAAAAAAAAAGATGAATAGAAAATTCAGAATTCCTCATGCAGCTGCTCTTTGCTCTGCTGGGAGAATGCTCGTTATTATATCTGTTTGTGCTCTGAGGATAAGAAGATGAGTTGGGGGGAAAGCTAACCCCCCAACCCCGTGTGCGGCTGCCCCAACCTGGATCAAGGCCCGCTACAGCCAAAACTTATGAATGAAGAATAACTAGGCTTGCCAACCTCCAGGCGGCACCTGGCAATCTCCTGCTGTCATAATTGATCTTCAGGCCCCGGTCACACGGAAGGTTTTGGCCCGGGAGAGGGACAGATCGGGGGCGCAGCAAACGGGCTCGATCTCACCACAACATCTGGGAAGCGGCGCGCACCCGTCCCTAAAGCCGGAAAACCCGCTGCAAAAGAGAACCACCTACAGAGGAGGACTTACCTGGAACGCCGCATCAAGCGCGGCCGCGGGATCACCGGCGCGCCTGTCGTCCGGAGCAATCCAGGCTCCCGTCCGAACTGCGCATGCGCACACATGCGCAGTTCGGCTGCCA
>NW_015169200.1:375594-418223 GCF_001447785.1 Gekko japonicus
GGAGGAGGAGGAGGAGGAGGAGGAGGAGGAGGAGGAGGAGGAGATTGGATTTATACCCTGCCCTTCACTACCCAAAGGAGTCTCAGAGCGGCTTACAAACTCCTTTCCCTTCCCCTCCCCACCACAGACACCCTGTGAGGTAGGTGGGGCTGAGAGAGCTCTTGACAGAAACTGCTCTTTTTCGAGAACAGCTCTTATCAGAACTACGGCTTGCCCAAGGTCATCCAGCAGGTGCAAGTGGAGGAGTGGGGAATCAAACCCGGTTCTCCCAGATTAGAGTCCGTGCACTTCACCACGACACCAAACTGGCTCTCTACCTGCAGGACTTTCTCTGGTGATATCCTGACACCCCTTAATCTGTCCTCTTCATTGTCTCTCGTACAGGAATCATGTTCAACGACATCTACACAGCGTCCAAATTTGCCATTGAGGGATTCTGTGAAAGCCTGGTCGTTCAGACGCTCAAGTTCAACGTCTTGTGAGTGGACCGATAGTCAAATGCCCGGGTTTGCCCCCCCCCCCCAAAAGCAGCTAGGCTTCCGCTGGGCAGCATCTGTCCTGGTGATTCACATGCTACCGTGATAATCGAGGGATCTAGAATCTTCAGGAAAGGGAACCGAGTCACCACGCCAGCTTCTAAGTCCTCGCGTGCACATGAAACTGCTGCATCATATGGAGTCGGACTGTTGGTCTCTCCAGATGTCAGCAGGGCTATTTTTGGGCAGGGGCGCACAGGAACGGAGTTCCGGCTGGCTTCAGAGTTGGCCACGCCCACTACAGTCAAAACCTCTGCGTGCGTGGCTACAGAGGGAAGGCCTGGAGAGCGACACCCACCCCCCAGTCACTCCAAGGCGGGTGGGCCAGGAAGGATTGCCTTCCCCGGCCTGTCCAAGGACCAGCTTGCCCAGGCTCCCTGCAGCTGCGGGGCGCCCAGACAAGCCAAGGGAAGGCATGGGGGTGTGACCTAATATGCTAATGAGTTCCTGCTGTTGGGTGTGGCCTATTATGCTAATGAGTTCCTGCTGGGCTTTTTCTACAAAAAAAAAAGCCCTGGATGTCAGTATTGCCGATTTCGACTGGCAGCGGCCCTCCAAGGTCTCAGACGGAGGTCTTTCGCAGCACCTAACGAGGGTGCGTGCTGATTCTCTGCATGTCTCTCTGCTCTGAGCTTTGCTCCTTTCGATCAGAAGGCCTGCTTAGAAGAGTCACTGCCACGTAGGGGACTGGCTCCACGGAGGGTGGACTCCATGTGTTCATTTCAGAGTAAAGCGATGTGTCCAGTGTTAAATTGGGGAAGGGAAAGTATATCTGAACCACAGAAAAGGTGAGAAGAAAGAGGAAGAAGGCTTCGTACTATATATAGCGTTTCTGACGGGCAGAACACCCCGCAGGCAAGCTTTTTCCTAGCAAGAGGCGACGCGTCAGCTGATTCTCCAGCTCCCCCTCCTCCAGCTGTGTTTTGCTTTGCAGCATCAGCCTGATCGAGCCAGGCCCCGTGGTGACCGAGTTCGAGATGAAGATCTACGAAGATGCGGAAAAAGCTGACTACTCTCAGACTGACTCAGAGACGGCGGAGATCTTCACCAATATCTATCTGAAGAATTCCAAGGCCATCTTCTCCAGCTTGGGCCAGAGTCCTGAGGACATTGCTGAGGTGAAAACTCCCAACGTCTTCTCGGTGTGAATGTGTGTGGGAGAAGGATGGCCATCTTGTAGATTTTTCAACCCTGTAAGAGGCCCTAGAAACATAGTCGCTGATCCTGGAGTCGGCACGCTTGCCCTCCCTCCACAAATTAATGGCATCGGACCAGATTGTGAAAGGAAAGAGGGAAGGGACATGGTGACAAGGGATGGGCACGAACTGCAGCTTTGCGGTTCGGTTTGTGGTTCGTGGCTGAACCACAAACTGAAGCACGAACCAATCTGAACCGGGAGGTTGGTTTGCGAACTAGTTTGTATCAGTTCGTGACCCCTGCTTTCTGCTCCCCACTAGGGGGTTCCCCGCAAAATGCGGTGGGGAGCAGAACCATTTGTAATGAGCTTTCATTCGTGAGCCAGTTTGTGCCCATCCCTAATTGTGACAGCAGCAGCCAACAGGCATCCCACTGGCCAGCACTGTATTGCCCTTGACCTCTCACCACCAGCGGGCTGAGCAGCAGGCATGATGTTCATAAACATTCCAAACGTTTAGAGGACAGAGCTGTGTCGGCAGTCCAATATCCGTGATGGACTGAAAACCTCCAAGGTGTCAAGAACCACCGATTCATGCTGCCTGCATGAATAGGGTAAGCCTTGGTTCACTCTGGGTGTGCCATGCTGGAGGGGGGAGCCTTCCATTCCTCCAAGGAGCTTGTGGCACATGTATGTAGTCCCACTTCACCATGCTATCCTCCTGTGATAGGGATGCCAGCCCCCAGGTGGGACCCGGGGAACCCCTGGAATCACAGCTCATCTCCAGACTACAAAGATCAGTCCCCCCCTGCAGACAATGGATGCTTTGGAGGGTGGACTAGGGTTGCCTGCTTGGGATTGGGACATACCTGGAGATTTGGGGGACTGGAGTCTGGGATTGGTGGGGTTTGGGTAGGGCTTGGACCTCAGCGGGGTGGGATGCCGTAGAGTCAACTTTCCAAAACAGCCATTCCCCCCCCCCCCAGGGGAACGGACCTTTGTTGTCTGGAGAACAATGGTAATAGCAGGAGATCTCCAGATGCTACCTGGAGCTTGGCAACGGTAGGGTTGACTCCAGGACATCGTACCCCACTGAGGTCCTTTCCCCTCCAATATCTACCCTCAGATCTCCAGGAGTTTCCCAGCCAGCACCTGGCAACCCTGTCCCGCATACCCTGCTGATGGCTGCCGGGGTGGTGGTGGGGGCAATCCCGTCCTCTGAGATGGCGTAGGCAGTGACTGGCTCAAGGGGAGGGCTTTTTTTGGTAGAAAAAGCCCAGCAGGAACTCATTAGCATAATAGGCCACACCCAATAGCAGAAACTCATTAGCATATTAGGCCACACCCCTGACAGCACAGCTCATTAGCACATTAGGCCGCACCCCCGTGTTACCAGAAGTGTGCTCATCTAGCCACACCCACCTTTTGCTTCTTATTCTATTAACCTTGTTTGTTGTCAAAACCCAGAGCTTTTTTTGTAGCAGGAACCCTTTGTGTGTTAGGCCACACACCCCTGATGTAGCCAATCCTAATGAGTTTCTGCTGTTGGGTGTGGCCTGTTATGCTAATGAGTTCCTGCTGGGCGCGGCCAACTCGGGATCCAGCCGGAACTCCGTTCCTGTGCGTTCCTGCCCCAAAATAGCCCTGCTCCAGGGTAACACTTTCCTGCCTCTTCCTCTACCAGAACGGAGCACTGAAAATACAACTGGACTCCACCACCAGCAGCAGCACCTAGCTCCCCGGGGCCCCAGGAGGACCTAGAGATGCCAACTCCAGCTTGGGAAATTCCTGAGAAGTGGGCGGCAGCACATGGGGTGGAGTTTGGTGAGGGGAGGGAACTCAGGAAGGGTGTGCGATGCCACAGAGTCTGCTCCTCGGAGGGGCCATTTTCTCCAGGGGAACTGATCGCTGTAGTCTGGAGGCCGGCTCCAGTTCTGGGAGAACTCCAGACCCCACTTGAAGTTGGGCAACTGCCAAATCTGCCCTCTAAATTGTTTCCTCCTCCCCCTCAGAAGTCCTGAAAAAGAAATCACAGGTAGGCCATAAAGACCAGGGGAATTTTCTGGGAACAGAAAAGGCCGAGGAGTGGAAAGAGACGTCAGAAGACAGGACATCTGCAAGCCAGTGGCTGCAGTCACACAGAGCATTAGCCATACTGCAGAGACGGAAGATAGATGGATTTTTCCGGCCGTGATCAAACCGCAACATCTGGGAAGCGTAGAGCTCCCGTGGCTAACCCAAGGCTTCCTGCCGAAGATGCGCCGTAAAAAACTAGTACCTCCGAGGTACTAGTTTCCGGAAACCGCGGGGCAAGGGCGGGCGTCTGATCACGTTTCCGGTGGTAGCTAGTGGCATCCGGCGCCCGCCCATGTCCCATTGCAAAAAGGTCCCCCCCCCAAGTCTCCACAGGATGCGCACAAGCACCCAACGGCGCATGCGCACGAAGGGGAAAGCGAAAGTTTCATTGCTGCGCAGAATTGCACATACCGTTGATCGCGAAACCAAAAGTTCCACTCCTCCGTCCTTCGGCTTAAAAGAAAATACATGACCCCGTTTGCCACGGCAGCAGCGCCTGGCCATTGCTGGTGTGATCGCGCCGCGCCGCTTCTTTGCCATGCTGCAGTATTGTTGTGTGATCGCCACCCTCGTTTACCCGCCGGTGCCGAGGGAAGGACCCGTGGTGTGCCGCCGGCACGTCTGATCGCGTACTCATGGATCAAACTGCGCCGGGGCAATTAGCCACGCCTCCCCACCGCGATATCCGGCCCGTGTGACCGGGGCCAGTGATGGTCAAAACTCGGCGAGTGCCAAAACAAGTGCATAGGCTTACCAGCCTCCAGGTGGTTGTATAAAGACACCGTGAATGAATTACGAACAAAAGCAGAAAGATTCTATTGTACAAAACAATTCAAACAGTTTTAAATCATTATTAAAGTTCAACAATCGTTGAAACTTTATTTCAGTTATGTATGTGCTGACAACTGGGGATGTAGTAAATATGTTATAACATAGTGGATGTGACGCAGAAGTATATTGTCAGTTTCACAGCTAAAGAGTACCAGCTCTCTGAAGAAGCGGAACGGGAACACGGCAGTGAAGCCAGCCGCGTATAGCTGCTACTCCTGCAAGACGTAGAACCTTTGTTCTCCTGAAGTTCTTTTATACAAAGGATTTGTGGACTTCATTTAGAGTTTTCCCTTTGTATCAAGTCCTTTTTGATCCCAGCTCTTTAAGAATATATAAGGGGTTTGTTGAACTTTAACAAAGATTTAAAACTATTTGAATTGTTTTGTACAATATAATCTTTCTGCTTCTGTTTGCAATTCATTCACGGAGTGTCCTTATATTGATACAATCTCCTCCCGTGAGCTCTCATTTCGATATACTACCTGCAGGGGGTGGCCAGAGATCTCCCGCTTTTACCACTGGTCTCCAGGCGACAGAGATCAGTTCCCCTGGAGAAAATGGCTACTTTGGAAGGTGGGCCCCATAGAAGCCCCTCCCCTCCTCAAACCCCGCCCTCCCCAGGCTCCACCCCCCAAATCTCCAGGTATTTCCCAACCTGGAACTGGCAGTCCTAAAGCTCAGATGTTCTACAAAGCCATGGCAACCCTTCACATGCAACTCTTCCATATCCTCATCGGTTTGGGACGTAAACTCTCACTTCCTTCTTCTGTGCTCTCATTGTTTGCAAATTAATCGGTACCTCCTGTTAACAAATAATCCCACTAATCCAGTCCCCAAGCACTTTAAGCCTCTGTGAGCTTTGAGATGGCCTCTGAGCTTTCGTTCTTTGCCTCCACCTCTTTGTAAACTTAGCTGGCAGGCCCTAGTTCTGAAAAGACAGCTGACGCCAGTAAAGCAGCTGTAAGGTAAAAAAAGGTAAAGGTTTCCCTTGCTCGAAAGCCAGTCGAGTCCAACTCTAGGGATGTGGTGCTCATCTCTGTTTCCGAAGAGCCAGCGCTGTCCGAAGACATTTCCGTGGTCATGTGGCCGGTATGACTAAACACCGAGGCGCACGGAACGCTGTTGCCTTCCCACCGAAGTGGTACCCATTTATCTACTTGCAATTTCTTGCTTTCGAACGGCTAGGTTGGCAGGAGCTGGAACTAGAGACGGGAGCTCACTCCGTCATGCGGCACCCTGGGACATCTGGAAACCCATGTTCTAGGAAAAGAAAAGATGGAGCTAATGCCATCTAGGGCAGGAGATCGCCAGGGCTGAGCCCTGAAATTGGCAAAGAAAATGAAGTGTGGCCCCGGTCACACGGGCTGGATATCACAGGGGGAGGCGTGGCTGTTTGCCCCGGAGCGAACTACTGCGTGGCAGCCGGATCAAACGTCCCGCCCAACATCCCGCTGATGTCCCGTGGTTGGGGGGAGGTGCCAATCATACCTCACTCCTGCTGCGCGGCAAAGAAGCGGCGCCGCGGGTTTTTTTTTTTTTTTAACCCGTGTTCACATGCGCTGTTGGGTGCTTGTGCGCACTCGTGGAGACTTGACAAAAAAAACCTTTTTGCGACGGGACATGGGCGGGCGCCAGATGCCACGAGCTAACACCGGAAACGTGATCTGACGCTCGCCCTTGCCCCGCGCATCTTCGGAGTGAAGCCTCGGGTGAGCCACGGGAGCTCTACACTTCCCAGATGTGGCGGTGAGATCGCGCCCGGAAAATCCGCCTATCTTCCGTCTCTGTAGCATGCCTAATGCTCCGTGTGACTGGGGCCTGTGTGTGTTATTTTTAAAGAGCTGTTTCTACTCTTCTAACGCCTCACTCAAGATGACCTCTATTCAGTCCCAGGGATACGTTATGGAAAAACCAGGAATACTTCACCCCTTCACAATGATTGTTTTTATTCAGGGCAGGGGTGGGGGGGGGGGGGGAGGTGCCGGAACTCTCAGCAGGGAAATGAAGTGTTCAGTCTGTATAGGGAAAACTCACGGACATTTGAACATTTTGAAAAGAATTTTGTTGAAGAGGTTCTGGAACTCTGTTGAAGAGGTTCTGGAACTCTGCATTTACTCATAAGCAAATGTCTGTCACAGATTCAGTCGATCAATTGATCAATCATTAGTTGCTGTAGATTTTCCAGGCTGTGTGGCCGTGGTCTTGGCATTGTAGGACCTGACGTTTCGCCAGTAGCTGTGACTGGCATCCTCGGAGGTATAACACAGAAAGATGGAGGACTGGTGAAACGTCAGGTCCTACAATGCCAAGACCACGGGCACACAGCCCGGAAAATCTACAGCAACTAATGAACTCTGGCCGTGAAAGCCTTCAACAAATTAATTAATCAGTTTGACTGCGTCGGATTAGCCGCCTCAGGTGTGACAGTCCTCACAGTTCTTGAGCTTCTCTAGTGAGTAAGCCCAGCGCCCACACGTCTCTGATTTCCTGGCAAGAAGGGCATGAATTTCCAGGCAAGCTGGAGTCATCGCACCTGCCCGTCAGCAATTTAAGCTCGCAGAAAACTGCCTGAGAGCGAGAGAGAGATCCTGCAAGTGAGCGGTGTTCCGTTGATTCACGCCACGGCTGTGGGGTTGGACTAGATGACCTGCAAGGTCCCTTCCAACTCTGACATTCTGATTCTATGATTCTTCCCCTCCACAGCACACCCTGAGGGTCATTGGCACGGCCAAGCCACCCTTCCGGCACCAGACCAACACCATCTACACGCCCATGACTGCCCTCAAGCACGCCGACCCCACCGGGGCCCTGATGACTGACTCCTTCTACAAGCTGGTCTTCAAATACGACACCCTCCTGCATGTCAGCCTGAAGGCCATCCGCCTCCTCCGCTGGCAGGCCCACAAGATGAGGCAGGGGGCCCGGCTGCTGGGCTTCCGCTGAGGCTGCCCAGATGCCGGCAGAGCCGGGGGAGCCGAGGAACAGGGCTGCCAACTCTGGGATGAGACCTTCCTGGAGATTTGAGGGTGGAGCTTGGGGAGGGGGGGTTGGGGAGGGGGCTCATCAAGGTGTATTGCTGGAGACTCCGCCCTCCAAAGCCGCCATTTTCCCCAGGGGAACTGATCCCTGTCGTCTGGAGTCAGTTGTCCCTCTAAGCCGCGCAGTCTTGTGAGCAAAAATTCTACTTTGTGAGCTACTGGCATTAAAGCTGTGAGCAAGCGATTTGGCTGCTGCATAAATTAGTTTGCTCTGGAGCCCTCCTTCCTGAGCCGAGACAAAAATGTGTGAGCTGGAGGCTAAAAAACTGTGAGCTAGCTCACACTAACTCAGCTTAGAGGGAACACTGGTTGTGAGTCCAGGACATCTCCAGGCCTCACCTGGAGTTGGCGACGGTACCAAGGGAGCTGCTCGGCTCTGTTTCACCTTCCCAAAATCTGTCATTTATCTGTGCACTTTTAACTTTTTATTTTATTCACCCTATTTTGACCTATGGATTATAAGAATCCCAGACACTTTATGCCTGCTTGCTGTTTGATTTCACACCCTACGTTTCCCCCATTAAAAACCTGCCTTTCTCCCTGCTCCAGGGTCTGATGGCCGGGGATCTCAGGGTCAGTGGTGCGGTCTAGTGGTTGGAGTGTCAAACTATGATCGGGGACTCCCAGGTTCGAATCCCCGCTTTGCCACAGAAGTGTGCTGGGTGACCTTGGGCTAGTCATCAGGTCAGATCCAGCCAGATTTTCCTGCCAAATGCGTCCTTCATAAGAACATAAGAATATAAGAGACGCCAATGTTGGATCAGGCCAAAGGCCCATCCAGTCCAACACTCTGTGTCACACAGTGGCCAGAAATACCAGTGCCATCAGGAGGTCCCCCAGGGGGGCCAGGACATTAGAAGCCCTCCCACTGTTGACCCCCCCCCCCCAAGCACCAAGATGACAGAGCATCACTTGCCCCAGAGTCCCTATCTATCCCTTGTGTCTAATAGCCATTGATGGACCTCTGCTCCGTATGCTTATCTAATTCCCTTTTGAAGCCATCCATGCTTGTAGCCGCCACCACCTCCTGTGGCAGTGAATTCCATGTGTTAATCACTATTTGGGTGAAGAAGTACTTCCTTTTATCCGTTCTAACCCGACCACTCAGTAATTTCATGGAGTAAACACGAGTTCTTATATTGTGAGAAAGGGAGAAAAGGACCTCTTTCTCTACCTGCTCTTTCCCACGCATAATCTTATAAACCTCAATCATGTCTCCCCTCAGCCGTTGTTTCTCCAAGCTAAGGAGCCCTAAGCGCCTTAACCTTTCCTCATAGGGAAAGTGTTCCAACCCTTTTATCATTCGAGTTGCTCTTTTCTGCACTTTTTCCAAAGCTATAATATCCTTTTTAAGGTGTGGTGACCAGAACTGCACACAGTATTCCAAATGAGGTCTCACCACTGATTTATACAGGGGCATTATAATATTGGCTGATCTGTTTTCAATACCCTTCCTAATAATCCCCAGCATTCATCCCATATAGCTTTGTCCCTGCATGTCCTGGGAGCCCCAGCCTGGCCTGTTTGGGCGGTCAAAAGCCAGTTTGGCATAGTGGTTAGGAGCACAGACTCTAATCTGGGAGAACCGGGTTTGATTCCCCACTCCTCCGCATGGAGCTCCTGGTATGACCTTGGGTCAGTCATAAGTTCTCTCAGAGCTGTTCTCTCACGAGCAGTCCTTGAAAGAGCTCTCTCAGCCCCGCCCACCTCACAGGGTGTCTGTTGTGGGGAGGGGGAGGGGGAGGAGTTTGCAAGCCGCTCTAAGACTCCTTTGGGTAGTGATGGGTGGGGTATAAATCCAATCTCTCCTCCTCCTCTTCCTCCTTCCCCTTCCCCCTGCTCCCCACTTTGGATCCATCTCTCTCTCTCTCTCTCTCTCTCTCTCAGCTTAAGCTACCTGTCACGGTTATTGTTTTGAGGATAAAATGGAGGGGGGGAGAGAACCACACGAGCTGCACTGGAAATGTCTGGATGAAATAAAACTGCAGGAATGGGGGCAGGTGAGGCTGAGCTCTGCTTGCGAGTAGGGCCTTAGTGTTGCCAACTCTGGGCTGGGAAATACCTGGAGATTTGGGGGGTGGGGCCTGAGGAGGGCGGGGTCTGGGGGAGGGAGGGACTTCAGTGGGGTCTAATGCCAGAGAGTCCACATTCCAGAGTGGCCATTTTCTTCAGGTGAACTGAACAGTTGTAATCCCTGGAGATCAGTTGTAATCCCAGGAGATCTCCAGCCACCACCTGGAGGTTGGCAACCCTGAATCGTGCCTGAGGGAAGAAACCTGGGAACCGCCTTTCGGCTGTTGTAGCCCCTTAGGAGGGAGGGAGCAAATGTCCCTTATAAATAAAAGCCGAATTGTGGTGGCACTTCTCTAGAACATTCCACACGCTCCAAAATCAGTTCGCTCTCTGATCTGTCATTCAGAGGGTCTCCCTATCCACTGGCTGCTTTGCCTGAGTCCTGTCTCCAACATTCTAAACATTTTGCTGTTCCTCCCCCCCCCACAGCCAGTCAGAACACAGAGGTTATTTGCATATGCAGCCTCATTGGCCTCTGCCTCGGAACACAGAGGTCGTTTGCATATGCGACTTGATTGGCTTTTGCCTCTAACATTCTAAACAGTTTTGCTGCTCTAAGGTAAAATGTGTCCAATCTCCAGGTGAGGGCTGGAGATCACTCAGAATTACAACTGCTTTCCAGATGGCAGAGATCAGTTCCCCTGGAGAAAATGGTGGGCTCTGTATCCTTATATGCTGCTGAGGTGGCCTCCGTATGACAGCCAATGTGATGTAGCAGTCAGGGCTTCAGAGCATGGGAGAGGCTGCAGGTGTGTGGGGGGTGGAAAGCTGAAGAGTGAGGGGGAAATAAAGGTAGGTTGATGATTGGCTGGGCAGGAGATAGGGTTGCCAACTCCAGGTGGGAAGTTCCTGAAGATGTGAGGGATGGAACCTGGAGAGGGTGAGGTTTCAGGAGAAGTGGGACCTCGGACAGGTACAAAGCCATAGACTCCACCCTCCAATCCAACTATTCCCTTCTGGGGAACCATCGTTGCCAATCTCCAGGTGAGGGCTGGAGATCACTCAAAATTACAACTGTTCTTTAGGTAGCAGAGATCAGTTCCTCTGGAGAAAATGGTGGACTCAGTCTCATTATACCCTGCTGAGGTCGCCACAGCAAATTGACACTGAGTGTCCAAGGCTGGGGCACCCGCCCAGAGCCTCTTTCTAGAGGCCGTTGTATTTATTTCCGCAATGGGCCTTTTTCCTAGTGAAGAAATAAAACCTGAACGCTTTTGTCGGCCTCCCTTTTGTTCACACCTAGTTTGCATACGAGTATTTTTATCTTCCTGTCAATCTTTTGCATTTGCAGTCCTTTCCCTTCCCTTTCTGCTTCATTGTATGTAGGTACTCCTTTTTAAAGCTCCCTTTTCAGCGTCTCTTTTGGTTCCTTCAGATGTGGTGGGTAACAGTCTGGGCTCCCTCCTCCTCCTCCTGGTGGAATCTATATACTAATAGCCAAGGCGCCCCCTGAGTGCGGATATCTAAATCTGCACATCGGGGGCACCTAGGGGGGCAGAGAGATTTTCCTGCAGTCCCCAGGTGTGCAGAAAAATCCAGGGCTTTTTTTGTAGAAAAAGCCCAGCAGGAACTCATTAGCATAATAGGCCAAACCCCTGATAGTATAGTGCATTAGCCTATTAGGCCACACCCCCATGTTACCAGTAGTGTGGTCATCCAGCCACACCCACCTTTTGCTTCTTATTCTGTTTACCTTGTTTGTTGTCAAAACCAGGGCTTTTTTTGTAGCAGGAACTCCTTTGCATGTTAGGCCACACACCCCTAATGTAGCCAATCCTAATGCGTTCCTGCTGTTGGGTGTGGCCTGTTATGCTAATGAGCTCCTGCTGGGCATGGCCAACTCAGGAGCCAGCCGGAACTCCGTTCCTGTGCGTTCCTGCCCAAAAATAGCCCTGGAAAAATCTAAAAAGTTGGAAAAAATATACAGGGAATATTTAAATCCCCCCAAAAGCAAAAGCGTTCCCTGCACATGCGCAGAGAATGCTCTGGCTGTTGGGTAGAGGCTCGGCAGGCCCAGCAGCTGGGAGCCACTCAGGCCTCGCCGCCGGTGCCTTGGGGGGTGGGAGAAGGCTTGGCAGGCCCACGCAGCTCCCTGCTGGTGTGGGGGAGAAGGATTCGCAAACCCGGCAGCTGGGAGCCGGGCGGGCCTCGCCGTCGGTGCTGGGGGGGTTGGGGGGAAGGATTGCTGGGGCCAGGTCTCACCATCGGTGCGGGGGGTGGGCGGGGGAGAAGGCTCACCTGCGGCTGCTTCCTCCTCCTCCTCCACATGCTTGGGAGAAAAGAGGGCCTATAAGTATTTGAAATACATAAATATTAAATAAATACTCGAAAACTGCAGGGGGAAAGGCACAGACCCTTTGGCCCAGAGGGAAAAAATTATGCAGTATGAGCAACACTACATATGATAAATCTGTGTCATTTGCATCATTGGTGGAGGTTGCAAAATTCTGTTTTCTTAGGTCAGAACTTGCTACAGACTTTGGATCCCCCTGGCTAGAGGTTGTGATTTCCCAAGCAAACGACTGGATTGGTGCAGGAGCGCTTCTTTCTTCTTGTGGACCTGAAGCCAAGACTGACATAAACAGGGATTGCGCCCTGCTGAGAGTTCAGAGGCAGAGAGGAATCCCCCCCCCCCCCCCACCTTGAGAAATGTCCCAACAAACTATGGCCTCTGCAACCGGTTGATGAACCTGTGTGTCTGGTGACACCTAGTGGTCCCTTTGGGTAACCCTTTGTCTCCATTCTTTAGGTGGGGAGGGTGGGTCTTGGAGATTAATAAAAAGCCCCCAGAATTCCAGTGACACCTCAAAGACAAAAACAAGGCTTCCCAGCTCCCACTCCCAATGTGGTGGTCTCCACTGCCACTCAGTTGGCCACTGGGGGGAGGGTGGCACCAGAATGCGAGGACATCCGTAGTGTCTTGACATGTGCCGATGTCACTCCCTGTGCACCTGGAAATGATGTCAGTGAGGAGTGGCCGGGGGCTGCCAGATAGGACTCAAATAAAGCCGGTGACACAGTGATGTCACTTTCGGCATGCACAGGGAGTGACATAAGCACATAAGAGAACAGAACAGAAGCCCTTTTTCGTCAGGCCAATGGAACATCCAGGCCAACACTCTGTGTCACACGGTGGCCAAAACCCAAGGGCTATCACCAGCGAGGCAAAAACTCCGGAAGTCCTCCCACTGTTGCCCCCCAACCATCAGGAATACTGAGCATCACTGCTCCAGACAGTGTGCTCCATCTACACCTTGTGGCTAATAGCCACTGATGGAGTTCTGCTCCAGATGTCTATCCAATCCCCTCTTGAAGCTGATGTCAACACATTGCCAGTGACAACACACCCCAGTGCGAGTCCCTCCGTTTCTGGCACTCTTTTCCAACCTCCCTCAATTGCCTTCCCAAACAGGCAAGAAGCTGGAAATAAACACAATGTGCCTATGTGACCCGGAACCAATGTTCCCTCTAAGCTGTGGAGTCTTGTGAGCAAAAATTCTGCTTTGTGAGCTACTGGCATTAAAGTTGTGAGCGAGCAGTTTGGTACCTGCATAAATCAGTTTGCTCTGGAGTCCTCCTTCCTGAGCTAAGACAAAAATGCGTGAGCTGGAGGCTAAAAAACTGTGAGCTAGCTCACACCAACTCAGCTTAGAGGGAACACTGCCCAAAACTGATGTGCTCTGGTTGTTGGGCAAAACTCTATGGTAGAAGCTAATTCTACCATAGAGTTCTGCCCCAAAACCAGAGCATCATCCCCCAACATCCTCCACATGCCTATGTCACTTTTGGGGTCACGTAGGCACATCACGTTTATTTTCAGTGTTCCTCTAAGCTGTGGAGGCTTGTGAGCAAACATTCTACTTTGTGAGCTGTGGGCATTAAAGTTGTGAGCGAGCGATTGGGCTACTGCATATATCAGTTTGCTCTGGAGCTACCCGAGCTAAGACAAAAATGTGTGACCCGGAGGCTAAGAAACTGTGAGCTAGCTCACACTAACTCAGCTTAGAGGGAACACTAAGTTCACCACCCCATCCCCCGCTGGCAGGTCCAAGGAACCTGGTAACCCTATATCAGCACATCACTGGTGAGCCCCCCCCAACCTGGTAAGACCCCCACTGGTTGCCAGGGGTGATCGGGCGAGGCTGCTAACGACATTTATTCTGCGATGAGCTTTCGTGAGACGGCGCTCACTCCTTCAAATACAACAGGAGAAAAGAACCCCTTTACCTAATTTTTACTGAAAATTACAGAAAGGCCCCTTTCTCTGAGATATCCAGGTGTAGAAAGAGGGTCCCCAACTTTTTGAAGTTTCAGAATTCTGACACGGCACGGTGGTACAGCAACAAAAATGGCTGCCACAAAATGGCTGCTGTGGGAGGCGGGGCCGGCCACAAAATGGCTGTCACAGCTTAAGTTCGGTCACCCAGTGTAGATCCTTGTGCTGTGGAGGCAACTGCTACCAAAACAACATTTTTTTAAAATCTGCACAGCCAAGCATATCTCCATTAGTCAACCAGAAGCCCTGTTGGGC
The DNA here is from genome assembly GCF_001447785.1 of Gekko japonicus. Lineage (NCBI taxonomy): Eukaryota > Metazoa > Chordata > Lepidosauria > Squamata > Gekkonidae > Gekko > Gekko japonicus. The sequence goes on from NW_015169200.1 coordinate 389,815, forward strand.
AAAAGCCCCACCTGGTTCCCCCCGCTCCCTGAAAACACTTGGCAGGTGCCATCGTGCCCGCGGGCACCATGTTGGGGGTCCCAGGTGTAGAGTTTATTCACCTCCTCCTTTTCTCATTCTGGAAAGTTTACTGGATGGAATTTTGTTCCTCCTTATAACCCTGAGTTATCAACAGATATAGGGCTGCAGAGCAATTTCCCTCTTGTTCACATCAGCAAGGGCAGAGTTTTTTAGACTTCTCACAGCTGAATCTCACCTTTAAAAAACCAAATGTTTCTTTTTCCTTTTTTGAAAGGAGAAACCTTCCTTTCGAACACATGAAAAGGTGTATTTTGCAGAGTATGCAAGAACTATTCATCTTCTGGTGTGTCTAAATGAGTCACCGTTCTGGGCATGCCACCTGACTGCAAGGACGCAAACCGAGAGCGGTGACTCACACAGATAAGCTGTGGGCATCTTCCTTGGAAGGCAAAGGATTCTGCCGCTTCTCTGCATGAGGAATGAATAACAGGTCAGGCTTTTGGTAGAATGACCCACCTCCAGCAAAGACTCATTAGGACAGAGCAGTTCATCATGCAGAGACACAATCTCTGCGGTGAGTTAAGCCCAAACCTTTAACAGTTTGGTTAATGTAGGCCCCGGTCACATGGCAAAGTTGCTGCGGGAGAGGCACGGGAGTCCCGCGGATTTTCCAGGCGCGATCTCACCCCAACATCTGTGAAGCGCAGTGCTCCCGTTGCTCCCCGCCGAAGGGAGAACCAGGTTGGATTCCCCGCTCCTTCACATGCAGCTGCTGCTGTGGCCTTAGGTCAGTCACAAGTTCTCTCAGAGCTGTTCTCTCAGGAGCAGTTCTCTCAGAGCTCTCTCAGCCCTACCTAAGAAGAAGAAGAAGAAGAAGAGACTGGATTTATACCCTGCCCTTCACTTGGGGTCTCAGAGCGGCTTACAAACTCCTTCCCCTTCCCCTCCCCACAACAGACACCCTGTGAGGTAGGTGGGGCTGAGAGAGCTCTGACAGAAACTGCTCTTTTTCAAAGACAGCTATGCCAGAACTATGGCTTGCCCAAGGTCATATCAGCAGGTGCAAGTGGAGGAGTGGGGAATCAAACCCAGTTCTCCCAGATTAGAGTCCACACCCTTAACCACTACACCAAACTGGCTCTCCTCACAGGGTGTCTGTTGTGGGGAGAGGAAGGAGATTGTGAGCCGCTCTGAGACTCCTTTGGGAAGTGGAGGGCGGGGTATACATCTAATCTCCTCCTCCTCCTCCTCCCTCATAGAGCCTTTCTTTACCGAGAGCCCCATGACCCTTGGTGTGATACAGGAGCCTTTGGAAAAACTGGGGATTCGTTTTTTAAAATTATCATCACACGATCCATCTACACAGTACTTTACGAAGGAACAAGTGGGATAATTGACAGACCTCTGCCCTGACGAGCTTACAGTCTTTGGAAGTGAACCGAACGTCAGGAGAGCCCTGCTGGATCAGACCTGTGGCTCATCTAGCCCAGCATCCTGTTCCATGGGGTGGTGGAAAGGGCCACCACGTCACAGCTGATGTGTGGCACCCCCGTGGGGTTTTCAAGGCAAGAGACACTCCAAAGTGGCTTGCCATCTCCTGGCTCCGTTTCACCACCCTGATCTTCCTTGGAGGTCTCCCATCCAAGTTCTCACCAGGGTCGACCCTACTTAGCTTCTGAGATCTGATGAGATGGGGGGGGGCAGCTTGGGCTACCCGGGTCCAGTGTTCCCTCTAAGCTGAGTTAGCGTGAGCTAGCTCACAGTTTTTTAGCCTCCGGCTCACACATTTTTGCCTTCGCTCGGGGAGGAGGGCTCCAGAGCAAACTAATTTGTGCAGTAGTCAAATTGCTGGCTCACAACTTTAATGCCAGCGGCTCACAAAGTAGAGGTTTTGCTCACAGGACTCCACAGCTTAGAGGGAGCATTGCCCGGGCCAGGGTCCTCTTTCCTGCAGTGGCCAATTAGCTGCCCCAGAGGGCCAGCAAACAAGGCAGAGAGGCCAAGGCCTTCCCCTGACGCTGCCTCCCAGCACTGCTGTCTAGAGATGGACCGCCTTTGGATAGAGAAGCTCAATGCAGTGAGACGTCAACTATGGCAGCCTTCGCCATGGACTTTGTGGGTCACTCATTGGAAGGGGGCGTTACGGGAGCCGCCGACTTGGAGAGGTGACCTCGGTCAGAGGAAGGACGGGGGGGGGGGGTTTGCACCATCCTCCCATGGGGCCCGTTCAGTCATATGATCCTGAGGCCCCGTGTGCAGCCCTCAGGAGTTTCAGTTCCCAAGTCCCAGCCAGAAATAACTCCAAGTGAGAGCTGCTTATCCAACCCTGACCTGATATTTTTAACCAGCCTGGGGTTAAAGCGATGAAGAAATGACATGGCGGCGACCAGCTCTCTTTCTTTCTTTCTTTCTTTCTTTCTTTCTTTCTTTCTTTCTTTCTTTCTTTCTTTCTTTCTTTCTTTCTTTCTTTCTTTCTTTCTTTCTTTCTTTCTTTCTCGGCCCTGGGCTGAACAGGCAGGTGCCCCAGAGGCGGCGGAACCCTGACCCCCCCCCCCCCCCCGGTGGTTTGCCCCCGGTGGTTTGCAAAACAGAGGGATCTTCTTCGCTCTGAAGCAGAGTGGGACGGCGGCGGCTTCTTTCTGAAAAACGATGGAGTCGTGGTAACAAAGACAGAACTCGACTGAGTCACCTGAAAGGACATTGCACAGCAAACACCGCCGTTGGCTGCCTTGTCAGTGGTGCTGCCAACCTCCAGGTGGGCTACAAACACACAGGGAACACGGCAAAGTCAGACAAAGATAAAGAAGAGACGAAGAAGAAAGGATAGGATTTGTATCCTGCCCTTCACTACCCCAAGGTGTCTCAGAGCGGCTTACAAACTCCTTTCCCTTCCCCTCCCCACAACAGACACCCTGTAAGGTGGGTGGGGCTGAGAGAGCTCTGACAGAAACGGCTCTTTTTCAAGGACAGCTCTTGTCAGAACTACGGCTTGCCCAAGGTCATCCAGCCAGGTGCAAGTGGAGGAGTGGGGAATCAAACCCGATTCTCCCAGATTAGAGTCCGCGCACTTAACCGCTACACCAAACTGGCTGTGTAATAAAACCCTGTGATAGAACAAAACACACTTCTGCTAATATGTACTTGTATCTTCATATATTGATTTACTTGCAATAAAGACTCTAGTATATCTTATACACATACAAAAACCTGAAGTACATTGTATCTACTAATAGAAAAGTCCATAGCTACAAAGACCTATTCCAACGCTGACTATCTTGCTCCTGAGCCTTCTGTACTCAGGGGAGGGCAGTTTATAAATTTAATGTATCAATAAAAATAAATAGAATCATTCTGGGTGAAGTCAGATTAGTGACCCTACCCGGAGTGCCCCCCATCTAATGGGGGGAGGGAAGGAGCATCTTTCCTGTCCACAAGGAAGGCTGGTGGGGCAGGAAATGTGGGTTTGCCTCTCTGGGTCTCACTGCTTGTCTTTAACTATGGGAACTTTCACCACATGTAAAAAAAAAGAAGAATGGTAAATTTATACCACAGCCTGTCTTCAATGTCTACGACTGTCTCCCGCATTTCCCTTTTGCTTTTTTTGCATCAAGGGGCCATATGGGGTGTTATTTCTTGTTTGCAGGCTATTATTGGGCCTCCCAGAACCTACCTGTCTTTTTTAGAACGCTGCATTGTGCAGGGAGCCGCACACGTCGCAGCTGGCCGCCTCCTTTGTCACAGCAGCGACAGGAAGAACACCTGCCGGATCCACAGTTCACGAGTGTTCCCATCAAAGGCCCCAGAAAGAGGCAGCCAGCCCTGACACTGCGGTTTCTCAGCATTTGACTAGAACTTTCCTCTGCTCAGAAAAGGCAGGAGAGGAGAACCCAGCAGACAGCTAGAGAAGAGCCGGCCGGGATCCAGGCAACTGGGAACCTGGCGTGGTTGGGGTTTTTGTTGCTGTTCACAGTAGCCTCCCTGAAAGACTCCTGAACTATCCTGTTGGGATCTCTGTAGGACTTTAAAGCCGTGTTCAGATTGAGTGGGAACACTGCCCGAGTTTTTGTCTCGAACAACCAAGCTTATGTCCTAGGGTTGCCAGTCTCCAGGTGGGGAAACACAGAAAACACTGTGTTGAAATAATAAACACAATATTCACATGTACTTATAGCTAACTATGGTCCCGTTCACACTGGCCGATTTGAGCCGGGAGCGGGACAGTTCGGGGCCGGATCAAACCGGCGCGATCACACCACAACATCTGGGAAGCGTCTTGCTTCCGTGGCCGAACTGTCCCTTCCCCGCAGAAATCCGCCGCAAACTGAACCACCTACTTAGGTGGTTCAAATGGACGCGGCGCAGCAACGGGGCGTTTGATCGCCGGCGCGTCTTTGCGCCGGCACAACCCCGGCCCGGATCCGAACTGCGCATGCTCCGACATGCGCAGTTCGGCCGGCTAGGCGTCTGACGTGTGTTTTCTCCCCGGCGTTTGATCGCGCCGGGGAGAAAAGGCGCTGCGGCCAGGGGATCCGTGGGATCCCGCCGCGGCGCCTCAACGTTGGCGCAGCTTTTAAAAGCCGCGCCTTAAGAGGCTTTTCCCCTGCCGTGTGGCAGGGGCCTATATTTGCTTTTTATACACAACATCAACTCTAGTGTATTGCAAACACTTTCACACGACAACATCACATTTCAAACACTTTCAAACTAAGCTATATAACATGAAGAGTCCAACTGTCTTCTTCCTGATGGAGGATAGATACCAATGTACAGTTATTTGCACCGAACAATGCAGCAACCTTTTGTACATTTCCCAAGTGATGATCCATCAGGTAGAGCTAACAGGCCACTTGTATTTCTCACTGTGATGATTCAGCTTAGCCAGCAAGCCTAGTAGATGTAGTTTCCCATGAGGTGATTCAGCTAGCAAGCCAGCCTAGCAACACGCCTCCCGGGCATAACCTGCGTGTTTCGAACAAATCTTCTTCAGGCATAAATTTTTCTGGAACCACAGCTCTTGAATTTACCCATGCATAAGTCAAACAATGTAAACATGGCTGTTCTGGTTCTCAAGTGGGGCCTGGAGATCTTCAGGTGGGGCCTGGAGATCTCCCGCTTTTCAACTGACCTCCAGATGACAGAGATCAGCTCCCTGGGAGAAAATGGCTGCTTTGGAGGGTGGGCTCTGTGGCATGGCGCCATGCTGAGGCCCCTCCCCTCCCCAAACCCCGCCCTCTCGTGGCTCCACCCCCCAAAGTCTCCAGGTTTTTCCCAACTGAGACCTGGCAACCCTAAATTGTGTCCTGTTCTGGTCACTGTCTCTCCAAAAGGCCATTGCAGGGCTGGAAAAAGTACAGAGGAGGGAAACTGAGATGATGAAGGTTCCCTTCCTTCCCTGTGAGGAAACGCTAAAGAATCTGGGTCTTTTCCCATTTAGAAAAGAGATTACTTGGGGGGGGGGACGACATGATAGACGTTTACAAAATTATGCATCGGGTGGAGAGAGATGACCAAGAGACATTGTTCTCCCTCTCTCAAACTGCTGGAGCTTAAGGGCATCCAGTGACGCTGATGGACCGTAGGTTCAGGATGATTAAAATGTGGAATTCGTTGCCAGAAGATGTGGTGATGGCCACAGGAATAAGCAGCTTTAAAAGGGGGTCTAGATAGATTTGTGGAGGATAAGTCAATCAATGGCTACTAGCCAGGGTGATTGAGGGGGACCTCCACATTCAGAGGCAGTCAACCTCTGAATCCCAGAGCCAGGAGCAGTGTTCCCTCTAAGCTGAGTTAGTGTGAGCGAGCTCACAGTTTTTTAGCCTCCGGCTCACACATTTTTGTCTTCGCACAGGGAGGAGGGCTCCAGAGCAAACTAATTTATGCAGCAGCCAAATGGCTCGCTCACAACTTTAATGCCAGGAGCTCATGAAGTAGAATTTTTGCTCACGAGACTCCACAGCTTAGAGGGAGCCTTGGCCAGGAGGCAGCATCAGAAGAAGGCCTCCGCCTCTAGGCCCTGTTGTTGGCCCTACAGAAGAACTGGTTGGCCACCGGGTGAGACAGGAGGCTGGACTAGATGGATTATTGGTCTGATCCAGCAGGGCTCTTCTTATGTTCCTATCAGGGGAAGGCCTCGGCCTCTATGCCCTGTTGTTGGCCCTCCAGAGAAACTGGTTGGCCACTGTATGAGACAGGATGCTGGACTAGATGGACCCTCAGGGCTGGCTTACTCACTAGGCGAACTAGGTGGTTGCCTAGAGCAGGACGGCCCTTAGGGGCGCCAAACTGAACCTGGCCCCATACTCTGGGAGTTTATTGATTATTTGTGTTTTTCATTCTTCCTAAAATGCGTTGATTTTTTAAAATTGGTGGGTGCAACGGGGGGGGGGGGGGTGGGTGCAACGGGGGGGGGGGGCGCCAGAAGGGATCCTCGCCTAGGGTGCAAAATAAGCTGGACCCTTGATCTGATCCAGCAGGGCTCTTCCTATGTTCTTATGCACTGCAGAGAAGCAAAGGGGGTATGACAGAGGTACTGTTTCCCGTGCGCTGCACGCTCATTGCCGCTATCAGCCATGATCACAGTGTGGCAGTGTTAAAAAACTCTGCAAAGACCTCCCAGGTCCGCCTTGCCAGTGGGAAAGCGTAGGACACCGCAGAGACAGAAGCCTCTCACCAGTCACCTCTTGCTCTTTGAAAAACTGTTCTCCATTTTCAGCCTTAGGGGCCAGCAAGCACAGGTGTAGCTGGGGCACGTTGCGTGGCAGTTCTGGACATCGCCTTATCCAGAGGGGATTGTTATTCTGGCTACAAGGGCACGGGCACTTCTGTCGGAAGAGAACTTCTGCCATCCCACCGTTTGTCCCAAAAGCACCCTACCATGAACAAAACTTAAATTCAAGTTCTCAGTCCTCACTTGGCATTTATTACTGCTACATCTCTCTGCACCACAGGCATTTGCAATAGTTTCTCTCTTGTGTTCCTTTTCCACCCTTTCGTGCCCTCCCCCCCCCAACATACATTCCGCACTGCACCTTTTGCTTGTAGGCAGATGATAGTTTTTTAAGTGGGTTGGAAGTGGAACAAAAAAGGTCATTGTTTCCTGTCAAGTTGAGGGTTGTGGCTCAGTGGAAGAGCCTCTGCTTGGCATGCGGAACGTCCCCGGTTCAATTCCTGGCATTTCCAGTTAAAAGGCCCAGACAGTAGGTGACGTGAAAGACCTCAGCCCGGAGACCCTGGAGAGCTGCTGCCAGTCTGAGTAGGCAATGCTGACCTATTTTGTCTTTAAAAATTTTTTATTTTCTAATCTACAAAACTACAGGGTCAGGGTAGTGGAAGAACCTAAAATAAGAGTAACAAGGATCCATAATACAGAAATATAAAGTTATGTAATCTCTGTTTACATAGTAATAGAACGTGAAGGTTACTAATGCAAAAATGTCAAGCAAGCAGTCACAATCTTTTAAACTAAAGTGTAAATATCATAGAATTGAAGTTCTGGGTTAAAATAAGCAACAGGCTATCAGAGGTCCTGTTCACACTAGGCGATTTGGGCCGGGAGCGGGACAGTTCGGGGGCGGAGCAAACCGGCGCGATCACACCACAACATCTGGGAAGTGTCGTGTTTCTGTCCCCGAACTGGCCCTTCCCCGCGAAAATCCGCCCCAACTTGAAACCACCTACCTTGGTGGTTCATTGGAAAGCTGCGCGGCAAGCCGGGCCGTTTGATCGCCGGCGCGTCCTTGCGCCGGCTCATCCCCGGCGCCTAGCCGAACTGCGCATGCTCGGACATGCGCAGTTCGGCAGGTTCCCCGTCAGGGCCGTGTTTTCTCCCCTGCGTCTGATCGTGCCGGGGAGAAAAGGCGGCGCGGCTTTTAAAAGCCACGCTTTTTGGCGGCTTTTCCCCTGCCGTGTGGCAGGGGCCTACGTTAAGCTATTTTGCGATTTCCTTTCCTCTTATCAAAGTCCAAATTAATTTTTAGTTCTGCTTCAGAATTAGAGAGTTTTGCCAGACTCTTTGAGATGATATCGCAGCCTTCCCCATCTTTCTCTTCTTCTTCTTCTTCTTCTTCTTCTTCTTCTTCTTCTTCTTCTTCTTCTTCTTCTTCTTCTTCTTCTTCTTCTTCTTCTTCTTCTTCTTCTTCTTCTTCTTCTTTTTCTCCTCCTCCTCCTCCTCCTCCTCCTCCTTCTCCTTCTTTGTTCTCCACTTTCTTAGGTCCATCTTCCGCTTTCTGTTGTTGCTTCAGGAACATCCGCTTTATTTCTTTCTCGCTGAAGTTTCTTTGAGTTCCTTTTGCGACGTATCCCGCTTGACGTTAAGGTTGGTCATCTGGTCCAGTAGAGGACGCAAAGCTACAGCAGTCAGTTTGGGAAAGTCTGTGGTTACTTCGGGTCTGGTGACCGGCGATGCTGTGTTGGCAGTTCGTATTATAAGTTTTGCTTTCAACGCCATTTTTTCTCTCGCTGCATCATTGTTTATATAAGAGGAAAGTTTAAAAGTTCTCCGTAAGTCTGGAATCTATCGCTTTCTTGCTAGTCCGCCGCACACTTCATCGCAATCCGCTTCTTTCGAGCCGCCCTTTCAGCCTCCCGCTTTAAACTCAGTCATTTTGGGATCAGGCATTCCCCTCCCCCTTCTGCTTGTTTGGGGTTTTGGGGTGGCTTTACTAGTAATGATTTATCGATAGTTTGCTGGATCTTGTCTTCACTCACGTTTGTACTTGTGTTTGCTTGGTATGTAGAGAGGATTGTTTCTCGGGATCCTTATACACTCTGTCCGGTGTGCGCCTCTTGGTGCCATGCTGGCTCCGTGCTGCGGGGGCCTATCGGGGCAAAAAGGTGCCTCAATCCTTTGGCTTCCACCTTGGGAGAGGCACTGTCAGCAAGCTGCCAAAAGGTTTTTTTTTCCTCTTCTATGTATGCGCTTGCCTGCTTTCACTTTCCCATGTATGCCTGTTGATGCGCTTAATCGCCTAGCTGCAGGAACGTCCGTATCTCTTAAGGCCACAGGTGGTTGCTGCTGAATAGTTGCTTGGGTGATCTCATGGTACACTCCGTGAGAAGCAAAGATGTTATGATTATCTAGAAGCATTGCTTCCCAGGCCCAAAGGCGTGCGCGGGAAGCCCCGCAATTGGGTCTCTGCTTTTTGAATGTACTATAATCCATTGTGCTCAATGCTTACCCCTCATTCTGAACAGTGATCCTGTTTATGCACCTATAGCTTCAAATAAAGTAAAACCTTTTCTGCAAGTGTGTACTTCATTGATGCTGTGGGAGTCTGACAGGCACCTCTCATGCCCCAGGCTGAGACCCCCCTACAAGGGGTCTGGGCCCCCCAATATCGACTCGGACCCCCCCCATTGGCACGTTTGCGGGGCGCTCACATCAGAGCTGTGATGGAGCACACCCACTCTGTGAGTCTCCGAAACCGGAAGTCTGGCAATACTGACCTTGCTGGACCAGTACAAGGCAGCTTCATCCGTTCAATAATTTCATGCGCCCCTGGTCAGACCAATCTTGCAGGTGTCCCCACCAGGGGAATAAAGTTGCTACGCTACTGCCTTCAACATGACAGTAAAAAATGCCACAATGTCTGAATTGAAGGCTGCAGGAAATGCACCTGAACTCAGATCATAAAGGTCCATTTGGCTGTCATTGCTGGCAGATAGGGTTGGCATGTTGTTCTTTTCCTGGTGCTTCCAAAAGAAAACAAAAGCCCACGAAACTTGTTTGACCAGAAACTGCAGGGGGAACGGAAGAAACAAGCATTCTCTACTACCCACAACAGAGTTGGCAGGGCTGGGCTTAGGGTTGCCAGGTCCCCCCTGGCCACCGGTGGGGAATGGGGTAGCCAGCAGTGTTCCCTCTAAGCTGACTTAGTGTGAGCTAGCTCACAGTTTTTTAGCCTCCGGCTCACACGTTTTTGCCTTAGCTCAGGAAGGATGGCTCCAGATCAAGCTAATTTATGCAGTAGCCGAATCGCTCACTCACAACTTTCATGCCGGTAGTTCAGAAAGTAGAATTTTTGCTCACAGGACTCCACAGCTTAGAGGGAGCATTGGTTGCCAAATCCAGGTTGGGAAACTCCTAGAGCTGAGAGCCATTTTGGTGTAGTGGTCAAGTGTGCTGACTCTAATCTGGGAGAACCGGGTTTGATTCCCCACTTTTCCACTTGCAGATGCCGGATGACCTTGGGCAAGCCGTAGTTCTGTCAGAGCCATTCTGAAAGAGCAGTTCTGGAGCTCTCTCAGCCCCACCTACCTCACAGGCAATGTTCCCTCTAAGCTGAGTTAGTGTGAGCTAGCTCACAGTTTTTTAGCCTCCAGCTATCACATTGTTTTTCTTAGCTCAGGAAGGAGGGCTCCAGAGCAAACTAATTTATGCAGCAGCCAAATCGCTCGCTCACAACTTTAATGCCAGTAGCTCACAAAGTAGAATTTTTGCTCACAAGCAGGGGTCATTTCCTGCGGGAGCGCACAGGAGCAGAGCTCCGGCAGTAAGGAGCCCAGGGGGCAGGCACCTGCAACAAGCCCCACCCCCTGCTCCCAGCAGCCCTCAGTTGGGCCACGAGGAGGAAAAAGCAGCCAGCTAAGTTGCAGAGCCCCCCAATAGCTAGCAATCCAAAACAGTCCAGTAGAGCCTGAGCGGTGGGCTTTGCCTTCTGACACACTTCCGGTGATGTCAGGGGGTGAGGCATATGCAAATATGTTATGCTAATGAGTTCCTGCACCTCTTTTTCTACGAAATGACCCCTGCTCACAAGACTCCACAGCTTAGAGGGAGCATTGCTGACAGGGTGTCTGTTGTGGGGAGGGGAAGGGAAAGGAGTTATTGTCTGCTTCTATATTTGAAATTTTTTATTTTATTTTTATTTATTAATTCAATTTATACCCCGCCCTCCCCGCACATGCGGGCTCAGGGCGGCTTACAGGAGGCACAAGCCATTATAAAAACATATGTAAAACCATTTTAAATCAGTACAATACAATAACATTATAATTAACAAAATATGTAATACATTTGGTAATACATCTGATTCTACCCGTTGTACGTAACAACTCATAATATTTGACAAACCTGATGAATTTCTATTTCCCCCCTACCCTTTCTTCCCTTCCGTATCCTACCTTTTTTTGGGGGGGGAGAAAATAATAATAATTAAAAAAATCTTTCAAAAAAAGAGAAGCCTTGCTGGGCAAAAGCCCTCCCTGTTCCCACCCACTTCCTAAAAATACTTGGCGGGCATCAGAAAAGGTGTGTCAGTGAGCCCCGTGGTACCCGTGGGCCCCATGTTGGGGGACCCCTGTTCTACAGGCTGAGCTTGAGTATGCAAAGGAATCCACACACTCCTCTTTGAAAGCAACAGTGTGAGTAGACAGATGCACGGAGGAGAGGTCCCTCAGTGGCTACTAGCCATGGTGACTAAAGGGAACCTCCACATCCAGACGCAGTCGGCCTCTGAATATCTGCACTAGGAGGCAACATTGGGGGAGGCCTTGTCCCACTTGTTGGCTCCCCGGGACAACTGATTGGGAAACAGGGTGCTGAACTAGGTGCACCACCTGTCTGATCGAGCAGGCCGCTTTGTCCGTTCGTATGAGGTCTCTTTGAAACGGTGGTCTCTCTTAGGTCCAAGATCCCAAGACCACTTGAATCTTGAATCTTATGAGTCCCGACACTGTCTCCGACCGTTCTCTTCAAAACCATGTTTATTTATTTATTTTATTTTATTTATCATTCGACTTCTATACCGCTCTGACCCCCTGAGGGGTCTCTGAGCGGTTTACAATTATTTATAGTTACCTAACTTGGGCCACAGAGTTGAGGGGGGTGACATCCCTATCAACACCCAGGCAGCAAGGCTCCGATTTTTATTTTTATTTTGCGACATCTCTTTGGTTCCCGGCGTTCTGCTGGCCCCTGGAGCGGATCTTCCTCTGATGATGTTCCTCTGGTGGGCCCGCCTTTCCGGTCCACAGCCCTGCGGCAGTCACAGCTTCCGGCTCCGTCCTTTTTGCAGGCTCCGCTGCGCCGCCGCATTGCCACGCCTTCCGGACTCCGCCGTCGCCCAGGCTCCACCATTCAGTGTTAGGCTCACAGGATTCACCAGGTCGCCGTTGCCGCCATTGTTGTTGCCACCGTCGTTCGTGGTCACCGCCGCCGCTGCTCTTGCTGCACACCCCCACCAAGGGGGAGGGTGCCCCCTTCCACCTAGGGGCAGGTACCCAATTTATCTACTTGCATTATGCTTTCGCGCCGCTGGGTGGGCGGGAGCTGGGACTAGGGCCGGGAGCTCACTCCGGCCATGGTGGGTCTCGAACAGCCATAGTGGCTGTTCAAAGTTGTTACAGCATGTTCTCTCTCTGGCCTTGGATCCCCAGACCACTGTCTGCAAAGAAAGGAAGACAGACGAAAGAAAGCAAGAAAGCACTTGCCTTTCACAGAAGAAGAAAGCAAGAAAGAAACTGCCTGCTGGAAGATGCAGAGTTTATGTTTTTGCTTCAATCCCCACCCCCACCCGGTGCTAGGAAAATATTTTTTTTTAAGGGCTGTGAAAACCTCTCTAAAGGATTTTCAACACAGCCAGTCGGTCTTCAACTTCTCACCTTTGCAGTAGTTGTTAGTTTGCTCACCCAAGGTGGGAAAGGCTGTGTGGGTGGGGTGGTTTAAGCTCTAAAGCAGGGCTTGGCAGATGGGCAGGAAAGAGAGGAGGAAGAGAGAAGTGGGTTGTGGGGCCAATTTTCAGGGATGACCCATGGATTCCACTGCTGAACTACTCTTACTACAGAATAAGTTTGAGTCCAGGGGCACCTGGAAGTAAGGTACGCATGTCAGTGATGAGGAGGGGCAAAGCTCTGGTTTTTGGGCAAAACTCTAAAGTTAATTCTACCATGAGCATCACCCCCCCCCCCAAGACCCCAGCATGCCCGCCACCAAACTCATGATCTAGTGTTGCCAACCTCCAGGTGGTGCCTGGAGATCCCCCAGAATTACAACTGCACAGAGATGAGAAAACGCCTGCTTTGGAGGGCGGACTCGATGCCATTATGGCCTGAAGAAGTCCTTCCCCTACTTAAATCCCAGCCTCCCTGGGATTCAACCCTCAAATCGCCAGGCATTTGCCAGCACGGAGCTGGCACGGAGCTGGCAAACCTATGTGGAAGCTCCAGTTTGGTACTCAAAGGACTACAAAATGGTGGATAGCGTCAAGAAAGAGATTGTTGTCTCCAGGGGTCATTTCCTGCAGGAGCGCACAGGAGCGGAGCTCTGGCAGTAAAGGACCCAGGGGGCGGGCACATGCAACAAGCCCCACCCCTGTTCCTTCTCTCCCTCTTTCTTTCCCTGTTTCCCTCCTTCTTTCCTTCTATTTCTTTCTTTCTCTTTCTTTCTTTTCCACCTTTTTTCCTTCTTTCGTTCCCTCCTTCTCTCTCTCTCTCTCTCTCTCTCTCTCTCTCTCTCTCTCTCTCTGTCTGTCTGTCTGTTTGTCTGTCTGACTGTCTCTCTTTTTCTTTCTCTCTCTCTCTTTCTTTCTTTCTGCACAGATGTGTGTGAGGGCAGATCTGTGCATCCCCCTCCCAGCTAGCAATCCAAAACAGTCCAGTGGGACCTTTAAGACCAAGTTTTATTCAGGTACAAGCTTTCCCTCCTCTGCCAGGACAGATCTGCACGTTCCCCCAGTAGCTAGCAATCCAAAACAGTCCAGTGGAGCCTGAGCGGTGGGTGTTGCCTTCTGACACACTTCCGGTGATGTCAGGGGGTGTGGCATATGCAAATAAGTTATGCTAATGAGCTCCTGCGCCTCTTTTTCTACTAAATGACCCCTGGTTGTCTCCCTCTTGTGTTATAATGCAGGGGTCACCCAATGAAACTGATGGGCAACAGATTCAACAGGAAGCGCTTCCTTTTGCCAGTAGATGGACGAATGGAAGTATTTGACAGACGATAGTTAATTCCAGGAGGTCGGCCATGTTGGTCTGAAGCAGTAGAACAAATTTAGAGCCCAGTGGCGCCTTTAAGACCAACAAGGGTTTATTCAAGGTATGAGCTTTCGTGTGCATGCACACGAAAGCTCATACCTTGAATAAACCCTTGTTGGTCTTAAAGGTGCCACTGAGCTCTAAATAGATAGTTAACTTATGCATTGCTTGTCATGAGGTTATGTTGATGGTGTTGTTGTAACTCAAGGTCAGGTAGCTCTTTCTTTAATCAGTGATTTCAGTTTTATTAGAACAGAACACAACAACAAGAACCACCCCAACGTATATACTGGCTGAAAACCGCACCCCTAGAACAGTAAGGTCCAATCATAAGTGAGTGCTTAGGACCAATAGGGCCTGTTCCCGCCGAAAGTCATAGTCTTCCCTGATTGGTCCATTGCACAACGGCAGCCAATCAGACTGTTGATTTCAGGATACTGAGAGTCTATGGAGCTTGTGACTGAAGCTCAGGCTCATTCTACAATTTAGGCGATCCATGGTCCCAGTCACATGAGCAGGATACCGCGCCACAGAGGGGAGGCGAAGTAGAGCCGGAGCAAAAAGAACCGTGGGAGCGCAATCCGACGCACCCTTGGGGCGCCGTGCTCCGGCCTTCGGCAGGCAATTATACGTAGTGAGGCAAAACGGACGTTGCGCGTTTGTGTGCATGCGTGGGACGGGGAACGGCGCTGGCTGCGACGGGCTACCAGCGCTTCCCCGATCAGATGCCTGGAGTTGCCGTGCATCCTCCAGAAGGTAGTGCTCTTTGGGTAGTACCTTTTTAATGCACGTTTACAGGCCAAAGGGGCGGATCGGGGACGGATAGATCAGTTGCTACTACAAACTCCCTCCATTCTGTCCTTGTAGGGTCGTCAACTTCCCCGTTGTTGGAATTGCAAGTTGCTTACACTTCAGTCATTACAGAGTTAAATGTTGTTTGTTAGGAAACAGGATGTTACGCTACATAATGTATTCAACGGCGGGAAAGTTTGTGGGAGTTGAAGATGAACCTAATTGATCCAAAGCATGACTGAAATGTTAGAACTTGGGAAAGGGGTGTTGGAATTGCAAGTTGCTTACACTTCAGTCATTACAGAGTTAAACGTTGTTTGTTAGGAACATTACATAATGTATTCAACAGCAGGAAAGTTTGTGAGAGTTGTTTATCCTAATGAAGTGACCTGTAACCTTTGTATTGGTCAACTAACATCTTGTTTGTAGGAATGCTTTGATCTAGCATTAATGTATTCACAAGGTTTATGGTCCTTTGTGTGAACCAAAGCAGTAGTTCTCTTCTAGAAGCCAAGACAGATAGAAATATGTAGCTGTTAGCATATATTACTGAGAGTAACTGTAAGCATGTAACCTTTTATTTTATTTCTCTTATCCAAAGTACCATACCCATGTTTTATTTTGTTTTCATAGTAAAGATATTTTTCTTTTACTAAGTGTGGCTCTTGTGTTTGCAATGCAACCATCGACCCTGAATCAAAGAACCCCAACACCCGTGGACCCTGGAGATCTCTCAGGGATCACAACAGCTCTACAGACAATGGGGATCAGTTCCTCTGAAGGAAATGGCTGCTTTGGAGGGAGGAGTCTATGGCCATATACCCAGCTGTAGTCTCTCCCCGCCCCAGATTCCGCTTTACCCAGGCTCGACCCCCATAATCTCCAGGAATTTCCCAGTCCAGAGGTGGCAACCCAATATCCCAGGCACCTTTTTCTTTGTGTTTGAGATTTTCCTCCATATATTGCATCAAAGGAAGTAAAGAAGTCTCCGGTCAACCCGGAACAAAGGGTGGAGATTGAGGGGCGGCAAGGGACCATACCTAACTAGGGGTGCGGTCTGATGCGCCGGATAAAAGGGGGGGGGGGAGAGAGGCTATTTCCTCCGGAGGAATTTGACCCGGCAATTGCATGATCGCACCTCCCTTTGAAGCTGTGGGTGCAGTCCGTCAGTGTGTGATCAGACACAGCTGCGGGTGAGTCTTTTTTGTGTGTGCCGGTTGTTTCCCGTGCACTTAAATGAGGAATCGATGAATCGCACCTCCGCACGGAGGGCTCCCTATGGAGTTTGCGATGCTGCGCATACTGTGAAGGGGGGGGGAACAACAGCACAGAGTTGGGGTGGCCTGATCAGAACCATCCCGATGGCATGAGAGCACGTTGGAGTGATCAGACACGGGAAAGTCCACCCGTGGTCCGTCGCAACCAGTTTACTACCGGATTTCCCCCGGTGTCTTTTAACGCCACTTCTGCGGTGGAGCAGAACGCTGTTGCCCTTTAAATCTGCCCGGCATTTACACCTATGTCGGGTCTGATTGTGCATATGATCGCAGCCTCAGCCGACATTCAGATCACTACAGATCCCAAATTTATTTATTTATTTATTTAGATTTATACCCCGCCCTCCCCGCAAGCGGGCTCAGGGCGGCTTCCACTAAAAACATAAATTACATTAAAATACAAGATATACAACATACCATAAAACGTTAATACATAAATACAAAGTGCAAGGTGCAGGCGGCAAATTATAATTCCTCATGATGGTAAGTTGCAGGAAACAATTGCCGTTGCGCTGATGTCAACAGATGATTTCTGCCATTAATCCATATAGTTGTTGAATCTACCGGCCGTATATAGTTGTAACAATGGGCCTCTAAGAGCGGCCCTCTGGTCAGTGGGACTTTGGCTACAACAGTTGCTAGCAGGGGCAGATCAACTATGAAACTAATGAAGCTGAAACTTCAGGGCCCCTAATCCTGGAGGGGCCCTGAAGCAACTTTTATTTTAACGAGTTAATTTTTCAACAAAATCGATGGAGTTTTTTAAAAAAGTCTTTGTTATTAAAATAAGGCTATTTTAGTGACAGAATCATAAACCAATGGGTTGAAGTACAAATGAATAAATAATACCACCTCCTGAATACAAATTTGCCTCCTGCCCTCTCACTGAGAGCCAGTTTGGTGTAGTGGTTAAGTGCACAGACTCTAAACTGGGGGAACCGGGTTTGATTCCCCACTCCTCCACTTGCAGCTGCTGGATGACCTTGGGCAAGCCATAGTTCTGTCAGAGCTGTCCTTGAAAAAGAGCTGTTTCTCTCAGAGCTCTCTCATCCCCACCTACCCCACAGGGTGTCTGTTGTGGGGAGGGGAAGGGAAAGGAGTTTGTAAGCCACTCTGAGACTCCTTTGGGTAGTGAAGGGCGGGGTATAAATCCAATCTCTTCTTCTCTTCTTCTTTTTCCTCAAGCAGGTGTCTATAGAGGCAAGTGCATTTTCTAAATAAATATATACATCCTGCCCTACATTCTGCATTTTCAGTGGACTACTTTCCACTGAAGACTGACTTTCAAGCAGAGCGGTCTAGACCAATGCTCCCTCTAAGCCGTAGAGTCCTGTGAGCAAAAATTCTACTTTCTGAGCTACTGGCATTAAAGTTGTGAGCAGGTGATTTGGTTACAGCATAAATTAGTTTGCTCTGGAGCCCTCCTTCCTGAGCGAAGGCAAAAACGTGAGCTGGAGGCTAAAAAACTGTGAGGTGACTCACACTAACTGAGCTTAGAGGGAACACTGGTTCAGACCTTTGAGAAGGCACAGGGAGGAAATAACGTCTGTTATTGAGCATCCTAAGATGCAATTGCTGTTTTGGGGTGGCAATCTACGCAAGTCGGGTGGTGGGAAAATGTGTATTCCATGCAGATATTAAAGAGTTGGTGCCTAGTGAAATCAATCCCTGGCAGAGGTACCCGCTTCTCAGTCTACTGCATCCTTCCCCACCTGTGGATTGGGACCAAGAAGTGGGCCACACACGATCTCAAAGTAGGTTATGGGTAAGTCCTCCCTAATGGCCCCCTCTGACCTTTTCCATTGCTCTCTTTTGTATCTTGGAAACCAAGATCTGACCCTGGAAATGGTATCTTCCATGTCATACATTATGTGGTTGTCAGCTTGGCCTCTTGCCTGGCTGTCATGGAGGGGGGGGGGAGGGGTACCTTGGAATTATTACTTTTGTTTCTGCTGTGCCTTCACTGGTCTTATTATCTGTCCGCTGTGCTGTATGACCTTGGACGTCTGGTGTAGTATTTCTCCTGGGAACTGGTACCCGTTACTTTGGCGGGCTCCTGTAAGCTACCTGACTGGCCCTTTGAGTCATGTATATCTATTTGATTTGCACCCTTTCTCCTTAGTTCTAACCCAAAATAGTTGTGATACCTGTTGCACCACTGTCTCAATAAACTTCATTTCTTTGAATGTGTGTTGTTGGGAACTGATTGCCTCAGGAGTCTGACAGTGGTGTTTTTTCTTCATTGCATGTACATGTTCCTCAAGTAAAACATGTCCTGATAGTTACTAGGGCGAGTTTCTTAGAGGGTGTAGTAGAGAGGGAGAGGGCGGTCAGAGGCAGGAATGTAACCTCCATATGCAGAAGCTGTGTATGTCGGAATGCCACTTGCTTGATGGGGGGGGGGCAGCTGTGCCCTTTTTGTGAAGTCTGTTGGTTTCTCAAAAACATCTGGTGGGCCACTGTAGAAAATGGAATGCTGAACTAGGTAGGTGCCAAGGTCATAGTTTGCTTCGGGCACCAAAAAACCCCCAACACCTTGGATTAGCCTTGGATGGGTTACCATGCCAAGTATTTTTGGACTTGTGAGTCACCACACTGAAAAGGTTGGGAACCCCTGGTCTACTGAAGTCGACGGGCTTAGAAGAATGTATGCACAGGAACCCATGAAGCTGCCTCATTCTGAATCAGAGCCTTGGTCCATCAAAGTCAGTATTGTCTACTCAGACAGGCATCGGCTCTCCAAGGTCTCAGGCAGAGAAGCAGTCTGTTTCCACTACTCTCAGAGGTCGTTTCCTGCAGGAGCGCACCGGAGCAGAGCTCTGGCAGTAAAGAGCCCAAGGGGCGGGCACATGCAACAAGCGCCACCCCCTGCTCCCAGCAGCCCTCGATCAGAACAAGAAGCAGCCAGGTAAGTTGCAGAGCTCCCCCTGCCCCCCCAGTCCAAAACAGTCCAGTGGCACTGTGACGAAATGGCTGCCAGGCCTTAGAATGGATACCAGCCTGGTAGTTCCTTATGTGTGTGTGTGTGGGGGTACTCCATAGGCAGGGCTTTTTTTGTAGAAAAAGCCCAGCAGGAACTCATTAGCATAACAGGCCACACCCAACAGCAGAAACACATTAGCATATTAGGCCACACCCCTGACATCACAGCTCATTTGGCATATTAGGCCACACCCCCATGTTACCAGAGGTGTGCTCATCCAGCCACACCCACCTTTCGCTTCTTATTCTGTTGACCTTGTTTGTGGTCAAAACCCAGGGCTTTTTTGTAGCAGGAACTCCTTTGCATGTTAGGCCACACACCCCTAATGTAGCCAATCCTAATGAGTTTCTGCTGTTGGGCGTGGCCTATTATGCTAATGAGTTCCTGCTGGGCGTGGCCAACTCGGGAGCCAGCCGGAACGCCGTTCCTGTGTGTTCCTGCCCAAAAATAGCCCTGTCCATAGGGAACAATGGAGCTGCCATTCCTCCCTGCCTACACTTCCCAGCAGCCTTGAGGGGAAAGAGCGGGAAAAGAGGGACACACCCCAGGGGCGGGGCCAAGGAGAAAGGGGGATTTTGGCTCCTGAGGGGAAAAGAGTCAGTCCCAGCCTGGTCTTCAGCATGGACAGCAGGTTCAAGGGAGAGCTCAGGTGGGACTCCTGTTACCAGAGACTCCGTGGGCAGTCCAGGCCACCATAGATTGTGGTGGAGAGCCAGGAGGGGGGCAGTGCTGGTGGCCAGTCCTGAGGAGGAGGAGGGCTGGAGTTTCTCTCCACCAGGGCTATTTTTGGGCAGGAACGCACAGGAACGGAGTTCCGGCTGGCTCCTGAGTTGGCCACGCCCAGCAGGAACTCATTAGCATAATAGGCCACACCCAATGGCAGGAACTCATTAGGATTGGCTACATTCGGGGTGTGTGGCCTAACATGCTACAAAAAAGCCCTGGGTTTTGACAACAAACAAGGTAAACAGAATAAGAAGCAAAAGGTGGGTGTGGTTGGATGACCACACTTCTGGTAACACGGGATGTGGCCTAATATGCTAATGAGTTGTGCTGTCACGGGTGTGGCCTAATATGCTAATGAGTTCCTGCTGTTGGGTATGGCCTATTATGCTAATGAGTTCCTGCTGGGCTTTTTCTACAAAAAGCCCTGCAGTCTCCACAACAAGGAGGGGGAAACACAAATCCTGGCCTGAGGCCACAATCCTCTACAGGGTAGAGAGGGTGTGTGGGTATTGCGTTCTTATCCTGTTTATTTTCTTTGCCCCAAGTGTGATGACGTGCCCGTGTTTATTTTCTGTGCCCAATATGTATATAGTTGAATAAATCTTACTTTTTTGAGTTTAAAAAGCCTGGTCGTGCCTTAACCACATCATACTCCCCGCTCTGCACGTTACCAGGGGCAAAGGGAGGCCAGGGAAACACAAACGGGCCTAATTCTGAGGGGTTGCCCACTCTCCAGGGGGCGCCCAAAGCTTGAGGTACCCACTTCCCAAATAGGGGAATTTAGCCAGAGGGGGTGTCACTGTCCCTCAAGGAAGGCGGTAACTCAATTCAGTGAGTGGTGGCAGCGTTTAACGAAGAGAAATAGTCCCCCCAGGCAGGGTGGGAAGGCCAAAACAGGGGCTTGCGAGCCACAGGGTGGCACCTCAGTCTCCCAGGGCTGAGGGCGGGTCCCCGTTTCGCCACAGGCACCTTTAAGACCAAGTTTTATTCAGGTACAAGCTCTCCCTCCTCTGTGATGGCAGATCTCCCCGCCCCCCCCCCCCCAATAGCTAGCAATCCAAAACTGTCCAGTGGAGCCTGAGCGGTGGGTGTTGCCTTCTGACACACTTCTGGTGATATCAAGGGGTGTGGCATATGCAAATAAGTTATGCTAATGAGGTATGCTAATGACCTCTTTTTCTACGCTCAATACTTTTGCAATACATCCAACAGTCACAGGAATTATTCTTGCCATTTCAGGATGCCACTGGGCCGTTCATTCCATGTCCTTTGTTATCTGGCTGGGGAAGGGGGGGAGGAACTTGAGATTGAAACACAGAGCCACGCATTCTGAAAAGCACACTTGTATTAAAAATAAATCCATTGCTTTTACATTATAGAACAGCATTATGAAAACAACCAAACCACACCCAGAAGTATCGAAGTCTCATCATCTGATGAGAGAACACAGCTACAGGTCCAAAAAGTCTCATTCTAAACCGAAACAGCCCATCCCTTTGGTCTAAGAAAAAAAAAAACATTTTGAAGAGCCATTTGGAGAAGCAGCCAAGTTCACACGCAGGGATATTTGCAAGTGGAAACGTGGGCAGCGCAACAGAACCCGCAGCTGTGGAATCCCAGAACGCCAACTGTCGATGCTTGCCTCTTGCCAGGACTCCATCTTGACCGGGGTTCTGAAAGAGGTAAGGGTGATTCACACAAGCGGAGTCCAAGAAGGGATCCACAGGCTCTCCTGCCCCTTCCTTGGAACTCAGAAATGTTGTAATTTTCACAAGAGGATGGTTCTTCTGCCTTCAGACGTCTTCATTTGTTTTGCCCGTCAGAAACTTTCTAATTCAGTCCGAAATGTCACTTTAGGGCAATACGTCACTTTAGGGCAATATCAATTCTGCAATGCATGGAATCCCACCCCCACCCCACAAGTCTAAAAGGCTTCACTAGCCTTATCGAAAAGCTTCTCGTTTCATTCAAAACTGCTCAAATGTTTGGCCCGAGTGGGAACCTCCAAATTTGCCTTAGATTTGGAAACTAAAGGTCCACTCTGCATCTGGCATTTGCTCCACATTCTGTCAGCACTCAACCTGGTTCCCCCTTGCCTCAGAATATCTCTTTTCATTCAATTTGGTATGCAGATTTTCCTGTGTCAGTGCTTGCCTCAGTGGCCATTAGCCGCCTGAAGCCAAGTAATTCATAGCGAGGTGATAAATACAGAGAGGGAAATTGGGGCGGGGAAACTGACGGAGATCAATGAAGCGGTGTCAAGTTGTCTGCTTATTGTCCCCTTCGAATTGGAAGCGGAGGAAGGAAAAGTTGCTGCTCAAAACCACATTCTGGGGCAACGCTGTACTGACTGCGAAGTCACCTCTGAATGGCTGAAAATCTACGCAGAAGGTACCACAAGACCCAATGAACAAAGAAAGTGAAAGCGGCATGCAGTGTAGAGGGAGATTAGTGGCTGTGGAGAAAAACTGTGAGGAAACAGATGGGTGCAGAATCAGCCTAAAGTTATAAATTTCTGTTCCTTGGGTTGGATCCAACTTGCTTTCCTGGCAGGGGAAAAAGTAACTATGCAGTCCCCTTCGGCCACGCAAAGAGCCTCACTGGGGGTCCCAAGGTCTGGGCAAAAGCCAGGTGGGATGGGGATTGTAGTCACCGGGGGAACTGGGCAAGACAGAATGAAATAGCTGGCTGCGTCTAACCTTTTGCTCAACTGAACTCAGGGCCAGCTCACTTACTAGGCGAACTAGGCAATCGCCTAGAGCGGGCTGGCCCTTAGGGGCGCAAAACTACACCCGGCCCCTTACTCTGGGAGTTTCTTGATTATTTGTGTTTTTCATTCTTCCTAAAATGCATTTATTTTTTAAAATTGGTGGGCGCCCGGGGGGGGGGGCATCACCAGAAGGGATCCTCGCCTAGGGTGCAAAATAAGCTGGGGCCGGCCCTGACTGAACTGACAGTGACATTTGCGAAAAACTGACAGGACACAAGGAAGGCCATGCCGCCAGCTCTATTGGGCCACGGTTTCAAATGTCATCATGTTCAGCACAATGAATGATGGGGACTAGAGCAAGGGTTTGAGGGGAGGGGAGACAGCTGGCCCCTCTCCTAATTCTGGGAGGTGGGGAACACACAAGCAGCAACAACCACCTTGAGATAAAAACACTGTATGCCTGCGTAAGCCTCAAAAGTAAGGTGAAGTGCCTCGGAGCTCATTATCTTTCAAATTGCCGTTTCAGCAGCCCCCAGCCTCCGGTTTGGACTGAAGCCACACAGGGAGGGAAAGAGGAAAGGAGGGAGGTTCATTATTTCCACCCCTGCATAGTTTTGCAAATCAGAACCTGGCTCCCAAATCTGCTATAGCAAAGGGAAAAGATTAGCAGGTCACGAAAACATCCACTTTTCTCCTGTAAAGCCTCAAGGGGGTGGGAGCCCCAGTTTTGAATAGTGAAACCATGTCAGCATTCAGAATGACGGAAGGCTGCTCTCCCCTGTACAAACCCCCCCCCCATAGGGCAAGGCCAGGCTGTCATAGGTACATATTGATGGCACATTGTCCCCAACAAGGCAATTCTGTTTGCACTCTTAGCACCTAAACTGGAAGGTACACAATACTTCCAGTTCGTACAACAACTTCTGACACAAGGCCAGATATATTTGTGGCCCCAACTAGAAACTTTTTGGTGTGTCATTCAATTCCAGATTGGAACATTCCAATTTTGGTCCTATTTTATTTATTCTTTATTTATCTGTTATTAATTGCCTTACATGTGTTACCGGGACTCTGTCGCTTGTTATATTTTGCACTAGTTGACCTCTGAAGAAGGCTCTTGTGAGCCGAAATGCGTCGGGTCATACACTGTTCTCTTTTGTGTGTATTTGTAACTTTGTACATTTTATTTGGGCCCCTATTAGGTTTTTATAGGTCTTTGTAATAAACACTCTTTTGTACACTTACTTATGTTTTTAATAAGTTTTCTAAACTTCCTTTGGAGGTTTGTGCTTTGTTGGTTTAGATCCCCCCCCTTTTTTGGGGGGGGTGCACGGCTGTAATGTGCCTTTAAAAGACTGACCAAGCTCTGTCATGTCCATCACATCCAGTTTGACCCTCAGTGGGCTATCTGATGGAAATGGGGTCTGAAAAGGCATGAAAAAGCCCTATTCCAGGACCCTCCCACAACTGTTGAGATCTGCACTTGCACCAGCCGCCACCCCCGAATGGCCATGTTCTGTCTCAGCCCTATCTATTGATGCAGAGGGCGTGAGCTGACGAGAAACGGAGGTGCTCCTATATAAATAGCCACATGTGATTTGAAACCAGGTAAGTTACTGCAAATGCGCATACACGTCCATGTTTGGATACGAAGGCCACAGAATGACTATTGTCAGCAATATTTATACAAGCTTTATCAAGCTACAAGCATAGACAGCTTCAAGAGGGGACTGGATAAACTTCAAGAGGGGATTGGATAAACATATGGAGCAGGGGTCCATCAGTGGCCATTAGCCACAAGGTATAGATGGAAGACTCTGTCTGGGGCAGTGTTGCCCTGTATTCTTGGTGCTCAAGGGGCAACACTGGGAGGACTTCTGGAGTTCTGGCCCCGCCCCACTGGTGGACCTCCTGATGGCCCCTGGGTTTTGGCCCCTGTGTGACACAAAAGCGTTGGACTGGATAGGCCACTGGCCTGATCCAACATGACTTATCTTACATTCTTATGTTCTTAATGCTACAAGCAGTGTTCCCTCTAAACTGAGTTAGTGTAAGCTAGCTCCCAGATTTTTAGCCTCCAGCTCACACATTTTTGTCTTAGCTCTGGAAGGATGGCTCCAGAGCAAACTGATTTATGCAGCAGCCAAACCGTTTGCTCACAACTTTAATGCCAGTCGCTCACAAAGTTGAGTTTTTGCTCACAAGACTCCACAGCTTAGAGGGAGCATTGGCTACAAGTACCATTCTTTGCATTCTTGATGCTGGCAGGGAAACTAAAGTCACACACTCTGCTACAAGCAAGCTGTTTAATGTGTAATGTGGCTGCGCCCACATGTGCACCCCCTTCTCCCGGCATCATAGGTACAGAAATGTGAGAATTCACAGTGTACAAAAAACCCTGGGGCTATAGATCATTTGGGGAGGGGTATCAAGTGGGATTCTATTGGGAAAGGCAACCTCTGCCAACAGGGTTATGGGCCCAGCAGATTTTCAGCCCTGGAAGCTTTTTGATGCCATCTTCCACGATGCCATCTTCCATGGCCAGCAGAATGAAGTGGCAGAGATAGACTGTACCACATCAGACAGTACATGAAACAAAGTGCTCCACCACATTAAAAAGTTCCCCCCACACATAAAAGCAGCAAGCTAGGGAACAGGGTAATATTTTCTCACACGTGCTGTTGTTTCATAACGAGGGACCTTTTTCTTGACATATTAGGGAAAACATGAAACTTCCTTTCAAGGTGTCAGACCCTTGATCTGTCAAAATCAGTCATGTCTGCTCTGACTCGCAGCAGGTCTCCAGGGTCTCAGCTGGAGGTCGCTCATATCACCTCCTGCCTGATTCTTTCTTAAAACTGGGGTTTGAACCTTAGCCCTTCTGCGTGCAAAGCAGATGCTCTACCACTGAGCCACAGCCCCTCCCTAAATGAAGCTATCTTTTATGGGCTCAGACTATTGGCCTACCAAGCTACAAGTATTGCCTACTCTGACTGGCAGCAGCTCTCCTGGGTCTCAGGTGGAGTGTCGCCTACTACCTGGTCCTTTTAGAAGTAGATGCCAGAGACTGTGCCTGACAGATGCTCTGTCTCTGAGCCCTGGACACCTGTCACATGAAATGATACACCGAGCATTCCTAAACAGAGTTATACCCGTCTAGCTCCATTGAGTTTAATGGACTTAGAAGGGTGTAACTCTACTTGGGATAGCACTAACAAGACTGGGAAAAATTTGCTGCCTCCTTCTGCTGGTTGTATAAATTGGTCTTAGGTCTTGGAATATATGATGAAATGTTAAAACAACAGCACCCCTGAGAATGTACTAAGTACTTTCCCATCATCACAGAATGCCCCCAATAACCCCCAAGCACCTGATGCTTGGCTGTGAGCGTTGATACTGTTCTCATGAGGTTACACAGCGACACACTGTGGAGGCAAGCAGGGGCATGAGGCTTCCGCCCGCTTCAGCATCTGCTGCAGAGGGGGCAGAACCACTACATTACAAATGATATACAAAAAATATTGAAAACATGATTTCTGAGACAAGTTTTAAAAGAAAGAGATTGTTTTAAGATGTGTCTACACTACAAATGTCAAACCGATTTGACTCTCCTGGCTCTTGGTGAAGGATCCTCCCAGGGACTAAAATTCTACAAAAATTAGCAGTGCACTCCTAAATGGCATTAAGCCCTTTCTGAGCAAACTGGTTTCAATGGACTTAGAAGGCATAACTCTGTTTAGGATTGCATTGTTAATATCTTAATAAAATATGCAGTGCAACCATAAACGGAGTTGTGCCCTTCTGAGCCCGTGGGCTTCAATGGGTTTAGAAAGGCGTAAATCTGCTTAGGATCACACTGTTAGTATGTGAATGAAATATCCACAACAGACTCCCAAACCCATCATTCCCAGGGTGGCTGCGGGAGAAGCCACAGCGCTAACATTACTTTCAGACGGGTTTAAGATTGCAGTGTAGACATTCACTCGGCTCCTGTCGAAAACAATAACACCGACCCATGACGGAGGAGTTTCATTTAAGTCCTATTCTGTGCTCGCCACGGACTATGTGGGAGGAGAACTCGTATTTGTTGTGGCTTCTGTGGCCGCACACGTTACACTCGAAAGGGTCACGGAAGCCGTGGCACCCCATGTGGATGGTGAACATCACGTAATCCAAGAAGAGGACCCGGCAGTGGTCACATCGGTAGACCCCAATGGGCTCGCCTTCCTTGTTGAAGACCTTCAAGACGTCACGGGGACAGACTGGGGGTGGCCGGAAGAGGTCATAGACCCTCGCATGCTCCTTGAAGGACAGAAGCCCATTATGGGTCTGCAGGGTAGGAGGAGGACCCGGTTGGCCTTGATGGTAGGCGTGACTCTGGTGTTCTTCTTGGTTGCTGTCTGAGTCTGTGGAGTCTTGTCCACTGTTGTTTGGAGAGAGGTCCCTTTCAGAAGACGCCATCTTGTCCCTCAGCTGGGCGTGGCCCTTCTCCATCTCCCGTGGGCTTCCATTGGGCGCTTCGTTGCAGGTGAACGCGAGGGGGTAAAGACTGCTGATCACGGGCACCATCTCGGAAGTTGGGGCCGCTGGAGTCTGCACAAGAGGGCGCAGCGCATCAGCACCGAGGTAGCTGATGGCTTGATCCACCATGCATCCCTGCAGCACAGAGTCCCTCTCCTTCTCATACATGAAACTCGGGCTGTAATTCTTCTCAAAGCTGGGCTGCTTCTCACCTGCAGCAAAAAGAAAGACACAAATGGAGCTTTCACACAACCAATCAGGGGTGGCCGAACTTGCTTAACGTAAGAGCCACATAGAATAAATGTCAGATGTTTGAGAGCCACAAGACATGAACAAATATTAGACATGTTTTTAATGGAAAATATGCAAATTTGCTTTTTATTAACATTAAATGAGACTGCCAAAAATAAAAACAAAAGGTGTAAAAACAGATATTGATCATATTTATTTGACTAAGAGAGAGAGAGAGGTGGAAAGAAAGAGAGAAAGAGAAAGCGAGAGAGAGAGAGAAACAAAGAAAGCAAATAGATGAGGAGGGAAGGAGGGGAAAGGAAGGAAGAAAGGGAGAGAAACAAAGAAAGCAAATAGATGGGGATGGAGGGGGGAGGACAAGGAAGGAAGGAAGAGAGAAAGAGAAAAGTATAAAGAATGAAAGAGGTAGAAAGAAAGGAGAGAGAGAGACAGAAACAGAAACAAAGAAAGCAAATAGATGGGGTAGGGGGAGGAAAGAAGGAAGGGGGGAGAGAGAGCGAGAGAGGGAGAAAGAAAGACAGACAGAAAGAAAGAAAATAGATGAGGGAGGGCAGGAAGGAAGAGAGAAAGAAAGAGGAAGGAAGGGAGAAAGAGAGAGAAAGGTGAAAAGAAAGAAAAAGGTGGAAAGAATGCAAATAGGGGAGGGAGGGAGGAAGGGGGAAAGAGAGAGAGAGAGAGAGAGAGAGAGAGAGAGAGAGAGAGAGAGAGAGACAGTGAGAAAGAGCCAGAGCGCACAAGCCAACCAGCAGGGGACGGAGGTTTGAGAACACATTTAAAGTTAAAGTTGCTTTCTTGCTCTGTTTCTCCCTTACCCAGGGGTCTTTTCATAGAAAAAGAGGTGCAGGAACTTAGGAACTTATTAGCATAACTTATTAGCATAACTTATTTGTATATGTCACATCCCCTGACATCATCAGAAGTGTGTCAGAAGGCAACACCCACCGCTCAGGCTCCACCCCAAAAATCTCCAGGTATTTCCCAACTCAGAGCTGGCGAGCATACCTGGAGAAAAACTGCTTCAAAACCACAAAAGCACAAAGAAAATTTGTAGCAGGGGATCAGCTTTTGTGAGCCACTGCTCTCTTCTACAGATATTTCATAGCTGAAGAAGTGACCAGTGACCCAGTTATGAACAGAGGCTACAGTTCCCACATTT
>NW_015169200.1:419520-437780 GCF_001447785.1 Gekko japonicus
GGGGAGAAGGCTGAAACGGGCTTGGATCTTTTAGATTCAAGCCCCTTTCAGACTTGCCATCAGCTTGGGGGGAGAGAGAAGGCTGAAAGGGGCTTGGATCTCTTAGATTCAAGCCCCTTTCAGCCTTGCCATCGGCTCCCGTGGTTGGGGGGGAGAGAGAAGGCTGAAAGGGGCTTGGATCTCTTAGATCCAATCCCTTTCAGCCTTGCCCTGGGCTCCCGCGGGCTGGGGGGGAGAGACAAGCCTGAAAGGGGCTTGGATCTTGGATTGAAGAGGAGGCGGGGAGACATGCCTGGCTTGGCTGCTCAGTATCCTCCAGGTGCCCCTGCAACTGCAGGGCACCTGAAGGAGCTCGGGGAGGGAAGCCAGGGATTTTAACCCCCCCCCCAAGCCCAGGCTCAGGGGGAAGGCAGGCATGTCTGCCTCCGTGTGCTCCCTGTCTCCAGCCAACCCGCTGCGCCGGGCTGGCTGGAAATGGGGAGGGCATGGAGGTGCTGCGGGGCACCTGAAGGAGCTTGGGTAGGGAAGCCAGGGATTTTTTAAAAAATGTCTCTCCGCAAAAGCAGAGAGGCTCTGGGGGAAGGCAGGAGCGTGGGTCGGGGAGCTGGGGGTGGGGCTTACCACCACCTGGGCTGCCGGAGCAGTGCTCCGGGGTGCTCCGGCCCCCAAAAGACCCCTGCCCTTACCTCAAGCCTACCCAGGGAGGGGAACTCTGTCTGGGGAAGGGAAGACCGATCAGGGAGGCATGCCTCCCCTTCACTTCCCCAGCCACCCTGCAAGGAGCTGGACAAGATGTGTGAAAGAGCCACATGCAGCTTCCGAGCCACAATTTGGCCACCCCTGTGCTAAATAATGCAGTCCCAATCCACTTCAGTGACCGATTGCAAGTGGACTTTGCCATTTCACACAGTACAATACAGTTGCAAAGACAGAAAATGGCCTCTATGCCCTGTTGTGGGCCCTCCAGAGGAACTGGCTGGCCACTGGGTGAGACAGGATGCTGGACTAGATGGACCACTGGTCTGATCCAGCAGGGCTCTTCTGATGTTCTTATGAAGGCTTCGGCCTCTGTGCCCTGTTGTGGTCCCTCCAGAGGAACTGGTTGGCCACTGGACCATGCCCTTATACAGCAGGTGGAGTAAGGAGATATCGTAAGAGCACAAAAATTCCATCTCAGTCTACGAAAAATTCTAACACTGAAACGCAAGTTCTGGGCACTAAAAATTATACTTGGCTTCCCAGGATTGCCTAAGCATATCTCCTTGAGGACTAGAAGCCTGCCTATAAAAACGTAAAGTAGAATCTCAAGATCGCCAATACCATACACAAGACCAATGCTCCCTCTAAGCTGTGGAGTCTTATGAGCATACTCTTAAACTACTGGAAGGATCTTTCAATCCCTCTACACAGTAAAGAGTTGATTACCCTTCTATTTTCAGCTGCTAAAACAATGATAGCAACCAATTGGAAAGGTCTAAATCCATTAAGTATACGATCTTGGTACTCAAATCTATGGAACCACCTGCTAATGGACAAAATTTCAGATAGGCTTGCTTCTAACGAGCCATCATACAAGGCTGACTCATTTTACGGGAGATGGCATTTAATTTTGGAAAAGCTGGAATACATTCTGGAACGAATCAGTCCCTCTCAACACTCGCAGTATTATAATTTTATACGCCGTGATTGGGTGTTATGACCAAATACAATGCTTTATCAAACATTTATTAGCTGGATTGTTTAGTACTTTTGTTTTCTGCTTCTAATTATGTGAATAACTATGATTCTTGGTGATATTTATCACAAAGTCAGTGGACTGAGGAATTGCGCATGCGTCAACCCGATTAAGACGCTCTCAAGCTGCCTCCCGGATAAGTTTACTATTAAGCTGCCAAAAAGAAAGATAAACTTTGCTAAACACCCTGAAACATCTGTGAAGGTGAGGGAGAACCAGAAAGACTCGGCTTGGAGCAAAATTTCAAGGTGAGAGACATTTTTACCTCTGTGCTCCCTAGAAACAAGGCTGGTGAAAGGGAGAGAAGCAAGAGGCATTGAAAATGGCGACGAAAAAAGAACTGAAAGACTTAACGCAGTTAATTACCACCTTGGAACAGAATGTTAGGGGTGATATTAAAGCTTTGAAGAAAGACTTGAGACAGATGGCCTCAGAAATTAAGAGCATAAAAATTACGGCTGATAAAGCAGCTCAGAAGGCCGAATTGAATGAGAATAAAATTAAGGAGCTAACTAACAGATTAGCTTCTGTAAACGACCGTCAAAGGAGAAGAAACATTCGTTTATCAGGAATTCCAGAAGATATAGCACAGAAAGACCTTGAAGGAAAGCTCATTGAGTGGTTTCAACAGTGTGGAATTAAAATCGGGCCGGAGGAAATTGAAAGAGCACATAGAGCACTTCGTCCAAGACCAGGTCCAGGAACAAAGCCAAGAGAGGTTATTATGGCATTTGCAAGAGAAAAAACAAGAGACAATATTTATAAAAGCTTAAAAGTACAGAAGGACTTGCAATTTAATGGATCCAAAGTGATTATAAGACAGGACCTCTCTCCAGAGACGCTGCAGCAAAGAGCAATGTTGAAACCTTACACCCAGAAGCTTTTTGACAATGGTATATTGTTTACATGGGGTTACCCAGCGGTGATTTTGGTATTCAGAGAAGGTAAACTGCTGCGTGCAAAAAACCCAGAAGAGGCAAGAAGAATGTTGGAGAGACTGGGAGTCAGTACAGCATCATTAGACCCAGGAAATCTGGAGGACCAAGATCTTGAGACACAGGAAAGCCTCAACAACACTACTACTAGCAGTGAAAACGAAGGAGAGTCGAGCCAGGCACTGCAAGGCAAGGCAAAACGCCTAAGAAAAGACACCAGTGGCTCTTAGGATACAGTTGACTTTGTATAATAAGGATCTGCATAGAGCTATAAAATAGATTTCAGTTCATGATGAACGATACTTAAATAATAGTAATAGGAAATAAGGATGGTGGCTTATATGGAACTATTGGATTAAAATTAAATTTGGTAATAAGGGAGGAAGAGATGGGAACGCGATCCTCAATCAAGTGACGAAGAGGTCAGGTGGCTGATGCCAATTGTATTCCCACTAAGGGAAGCTCTTCGGGAAGGGGGGAAGGGAATGGGGGTGAGCACTAAAGAAAAAAAGGATGGAAATGAGCACAAATATATAAAAGGTTCAAATGAAAATGGTTGAGAAAATTAATTTACTTTCTTTGAATATAAACGGTTTGGCTTCGGAATTAAAGAGGTACAGATTAAAAAAGATGATTAATAAACAAGGGATAAATATAGTATGTTTGCAGGAAACCCACAAAGGCAAAAAAGACAAAAAACCTTTGTTAAATTCACCATTATGGGAAGTAAAGGGGGAAGCGAGAGGAACTAGGAAGGCAAGAGGAGTTGCAATTCTTGCACATATTGATCTAAAAATGGAAATATTGGACCAAATATCTGACTCAGAAGGGAGATATGTTTTTCTGAAATTTAAGTTGAATAATAAGAAATTTACAGTGGCCTCTATATATGGACCGAACACAGGCCAACTAAAATTCTTAAATAAAATATTCCAGAGATTACAGAACTTCTATGAGGGGAATTTAATAGTGGCAGGAGATATTAATTATGATCTCAGGAAAAGTAAAACTTTAAAGCTTAAAAAGTGGAAATTGAAAGATGTATTTTCTTATGGGGGGGAAACTTTACAACCTACATATTTCTCAAACAGATTTAAGACCTTTTCACATATAGATTACATTTTAGTAAAGGAAACAAATGAGATGGAGGTAGTAAATACCGAAACTAAGCCTATATGGATCTCGGACCATGCTCCTTTGATAGCACAATTTAAATTAAATGAAGAACAGAAAGGAAAAATTTGGAAATTTAAGCCCAATATTCAACTAACAGAAAAAGACCGGATGGACATAAGAAGAGACATAGAAATGTACTTTAGAGAGAATAGGGACTCAGCTCCGAAAGAAGTGATCTGGGATGCGGCTAAAGCAGTCATAAGGGGGGCCTATATAGCTAAAGAAATTAGAATTGGTAGGGAAAATAATAAGGAAAGAAAGAGAAAAATAAGCGAAATTAGACAAAAACAAAAGGAACTTCAGGAAAATTATAGTAGTGAGACTCAAGAAATTCTTAAAAAACTTAAAAAAGATTTAGAGAACTTAGACTCCCTATCTTTGTGGAAAAAAGAAATACTAGTGAAAAATGAATACCAAAGAACTAATATAAACACAATGAAAAGAATGGCCAATTATTTAAAGATAAGAAAGGAAAAGCAAACAATAGGATGTATTAAGGGGGATGGGGGAAAAAAGCTTTACAAAAATGATTACATAAGAGAGGAATTTGCTAAATTTTATCAACAATTGTTTAATTCTGGGGAAAGTCAAAAATTTGAGGAACAATTGGATAAGCAATTAACAACGGAACAAAGGGAAAACTTAAATAAAGAAATTACAAAGCAGGAAATAGCAGAAGTAATAAAGAGATTAAAAAATAGGAAATCACCTGGATTGGATGGATTCACGGGGGAATACTATAAGGAAATGGCGGACCTGCTGATCCCAGAAATGCAAAGTTTGTTTAATTATATATTAGAAGGCGGTAAAACCCCAGATTCATGGAAGAAAGCTGAAATAGTGCCAATATTAAAACCCCAGAGGGACCCTTTAGATGTAAATTCGTATAGACCGATTAGTTTAATGAATCAGGACTATAAAATTTTCGCAAAAGTGTTAGCCAATAGACTGGAAAATATTCTGCCAAAACTAGTTAAGGAGGACCAATATGGTTTTGTTAAAAATAGATCTATAGCCCACCCGTTGAGAAATATATTAAATGCCTTATTTTGCAAAAATAAGAAAAATTTAACTTTATTAAAATTAGACGTATACAAGGCATTCGATACCTTAAATCATAATTATCTAATGCAGGTATTGGAAAAATTTGAATTCAGTGGACTATACCTAAATACAATAAGGGAAATATATAGGGATGGCAAAGCAGCAATTAGGATAAATGGAGGGCATACTAGAGAAATTTTAATTCAGAGAGGAGTAAAACAAGGCTGCCCACTATCCCCAATGTTATTTGCATTGGCAATGGAACCTCTAGCAGATAGGATTCGAAATAGTGGCAGAATTCAGGGATTCCAAATAGCTAAGGAAGAACTTAAATTAAACCTCTTTGCGGATGATATTTTACTGACACTAACTAACCCATTGCAGGCAATAAGAGAATTGCTAATTATTCTAGAGGATTTCAAGTTAATTTCGGGGCTTGGCGTTAATATTAAAAAATCTGAAATAATGTTTCTCAATGTAGATAGGGATACTAAAAGTGAGATATTAGCTTTAACAGGGATGAAATCAGATGTTAGCAAAATTAAGTATCTAGGAGTATATCTTGACAAAAATACAGAGAGGTTACATAAAATTAATTACAGTAAGACCTGGTCAAAGATAATAAAGAAAATGAAGGAATGGAAGAACAAACATCTGAGCATTCTGGGGAAAATTAGAGCAGCAAAAATGTTCCTATTACCAAAGATGTTATACCTATTTCAGGTACTCCCAATAGAAATTGACCAGAAAGTATTAGGGAAATGGGATGAAAAGATTAAAAGCTGGGTGTTCGGTAGAAAAAAAGCAAGAATATCAAAAAAATTGGTGTATATGCCTCAAGATGATTTGGGATGGGGACTACCATACTTACAAGCCTATTATGACGCATTTCAGTTGAAGGCACTAATGGCGATGGAATGGATGGTGGAGGATAAATGGGTAAGATTTGAATCAGCAATTAATAAGGGGGTGGGTAGCTATGGAATATACACTAGAGATTTGCGAAAGGAGATAGGAAAAGCAATGGGTCCAAGAAAATCAGCTTTGATGACTTGGAAGAAGTGTAGGACGATTCTGTTGCCCCAGACTTCAAAGTGGATCCCACTTAAGTATATTTGGGAGGAGGAGATGAATGCGAAATTCTGGAAAGCCCTTAAGGGGGAAGGCATAACTAGAGTTAAGGATATGTACAATTCTCAAGGGAATCTCCTACCACTTCAGGAGCTGAATCAAAGAATAGGGGAAAATTATTGGTTAAATCTAAGGGGACTATCACACTTGGTTAAACAAGATAGGTATATAGAAGCTATAAAAAGGGAAGACAACAATTTAGAACAGGTATTATATGTGGATAAAATAAGGAAAGGATTAGCAGGGAAAATTTACCTTGAATTGGTGAAAGATAAGGAGTTTATATTAAGAACCTTAAAAAATAAATGGAATAAAGAAAAACAAATAATCTCTGACGACATCAATAAACTAATGGTGAATTTGAAGAAAATTAAATTAGAAAAATATAGAGAGCTTGAAAGAAAGATAATTTGGAAATGGTATAGAACCCCTGCCCAATTGGCATACATGATTAAAGGTATGAAACCTAATTGTTGGCACTGTGGTGCAAAGGAAGGGTGGTACTCTCACCTGTGGTGGGAATGCCCAAGGGTTAGAGATTTCTGGGAAAAGGTACGGGGAAAGATAGTAGGGTTATGTAAAGTGGATCTTAAAATAGATGGAGATTTATTATTTATGGGCATAATGGGAAATGGTAACATTGAGAGACAAAATCAGGAAATCTTTAAAGCAATGTTACTAGCAGCGCATGCTGTGATTGCATATGGTTGGAAGGAGAGTTTGAAGTGGTCTTTAGATAGATGGAACGATTATTTATACGAATATATCCAGTCAGATATATTGGAATGTATTAAACAAAATAAGGTATGGGATGGAAAACTGAAGGAGATAAAAAAGAAATGGTTTATATACTTTCAGTGGGTAAACAATGGAGAAGCTAATTCCGTTATACTTGAAAAATTGAAAAAAATGTGCTCATGGTTAAAAATTTAATTTGTAGTTATGTGATGCTCACCTTGTGGGGGGTGGGACATAAAAGGGGGAAAACGTATCATACGAGAATTGGGATAGTAAAGTAATGTAACAATAATTTATGATGCAAATAAAAAATTATTATTAAAAAAAACAAAGTCAGTGGACTTGTTATCAGTGTTAAAGTTCTGTTTTTGTTTTCTATGTTACTGTTAAAATTTCAATAAAATATATATTTTTAAAAAATTCTGCTTTGTGAGCTACCGAGAGAGGGAGTGATTTGGCTACTGCATGAATTAGTTTGCTCTGGAGCCATCCTTCCTGAGCTAAGACAAAAAGTTGTGAGCCAGAGGCTAAAAAACTGTGAGCTCGCTCACACTAACTGAGCTTAAACACTGCCCAAGACGGATTTCTGCGTTTCAGTGACTGCAGGTGCGGAATCCCAGAATGAACTTAGCCTTGGTCCCAAGACAACGGGATTCTGCTAAGGCCAGCTGTTTTGTTTTGCAAAACATAACAGCGCATACAAGTGTTCGCATCCTCCAAGTGTATCGAAACTTGAATGTCAAACTCTCGAGATAGTTATCGCTGCCAGCTCTATGAGTCAAGGACCATGAAACTCGCCAGGCAGGGCTGTGGATGGGAGTGAAACCACCAGCTCACGTTTCTGCAGTCACTTGCTCGAGACAGAGGTGCAAATCTTGGGCTCCATCAGAGAGTTAAAAGGAATTGTAGAGAGAAAGAAAAAATCCCCTGTGGCATGACATTTCTCTGTGACTCATAACGTCACTTCTACAAAAGACAAATTCAAGAAAATTCTTAGGCGAGGACTTCAAGGGATGCAAAGAGTTCTCATTTTGGTTTTCCTTTGTTTTGAAATTGCAACTGCAATTAACTAGCACAAAAAAAACCCCACCCTTTGTTCAGCAGTGTTTGTACACTGCAAGGACCCCCTGGAGGGTGTGCTTGCTGAAAGAAAAAACTGCGTCTTCCTGCAGGGACTCCTTGTCATTAGCCCCATTCACACGTTGCAGCAAACACAGAGAGCTCCTAGATGTAGATGTACACCTCGGTTTGTAAGAAAGGGCCCGTGTACATTCACTTTACGAAAACCACCCTGGAGACCCCTTCCTGGATAAATGTGGGGTTTAAAGCGCACAATGAGCTGTACATGAGTGGAGCATAACATGAGAATTATTCAGGTAAGGTTGCCGACTGCGGGTTCAGAAATATCTGGAGATTTGAGGATAGAGCCTGGGACAGTGGGGTGTAGGGACAGGAGGGACATGGGACATTTCTTCAGGAAAACTGGTATGTTTTAAATAATCAAACGATAGATAAACAAGTGTTTATGTAGTGTGGGAATCAGTTGTCATTCCAGGAGATCTCCAGCCTCAACCTGGAGGTTCGCAACCCTATACTCAGGGCATATATAGAGGAAAAACCAAGCCTATACCATGCACAGAAGCCCTGCTCACAAGTAAAAGGAAACCTGTGTAGAGTGCGAGTGCAGAGGAGAGCTATGAGGATGATTGGAGGCCTGGAGACCAAACCCTGTGAGGAAAGGCTGAGGGACTTGGGAATGTTCAGTCTGGAGAAAAGGAGGCTGATGGGGGTCAGGATTGCTCTCTTGAAGGATTTGAAGGGCTGTCACTTCGAGGACGGTAGGGAGCTGTTCCTGTTGGCGGCAGAGGAGGGGACTCACAATCACAGGTTTAAATTACGAGCGGAGAGCAGGGCCATACTAACCCATGACCAGGCCCCTAGGCTATCAGGTATTTCGGGGGCCCTCCGGCGACATTACAGGCTGTCTATGAAGAGAGAAATAACATTGCCTCAGCAAAAAAAAAAAAGTGATGGGCCCCTAGTCCCTGCGGGGCCCCTAGGCTTCAGCCTAGGCAGCCTTATGGATAATACAGCCCTGGCAGGAAGGTACCGGCTGGATATTAGGAAAACCTTTTTTGTGCCACAGTGGAGGTGGTGAGCTCCCCCTCCCTGGCAGTCTTGAAGCAGCAAGCAGGTAGCGGGTTGCAGTATAAATAAGCTAGAAGAAATAGAACTACTGCAAGTATGCAATTAGTGGTTGTAATTATACTAGTCTTCTAAGTGAATACAAAATGACAAAATATACAGTAACAGCAACATTTTGTATTCCAGATTATATATAGATGGACAAAATTCCCCGGAGTTGGTCTTCCGTTTCATGATGACAGCCTGAGGAGCCCGCATTTACACTTTGGTCTGTTATGCAACAGGAATGAGCACTACAAACATTTAGGATTGATGAAGAATCCATTTGGAATATTTGTGACTGTGTGAGGGCACTTCTTTATGAGTTTTGATGTGTGAGGAAGTCATCACGAAATGGAAGACCAACTCCGGGGAATTTCGTCCATCTATATATCACCCGGAATACAAAATGTTGCTGTTACTGTATATTTTGTAATTTTGTACTCACTTAGAAGACTAGTACAATTACAACCACTAATTGCATACTTGCAGTAGTCCTATTTCTTCTAGTCTTGAAGCAGCGGCTGGACAAACCACTTGCTAGGGATGCTCTAGGCCGATCCTGCACTGAGCCGGAGGTTGGACAAGATGGCGTCTATGGCCCTCTGTGATTCTATGAGTGTACAAGTAAAAGTAAATCTATGTAGAGTGTACATGGATTTTTCTTTATATAGGCATTGGATTGAGGTCAGAGGTGATATGAAAGACCCCTCAGCCTGAGGCCCTGGAGAGCCGCTGCTAGTCTGAATAGACAGTCCTGACTTCGATGGACTAAGGCTCTGATTCGGTAGAAGGCCGCTTCGTGTGTTCATAGGTAACCCTCATTATCACATTCCACACGTGTATTTATTAATTATTATAAGCTGCTTTGGAGTCGTGGTAACTTACTCACTGAAGATGTCGACTCTGTGTGCGGCTGCACTCAAAAAAGGCAAATGCTGTGCTGACTATGAGGAAGGGGACTGAAAGCCAGTCAGCCAGGATCATAATGCCCTGGTATAAATCTATGGTGCGGCCTCATTTGGAATACTGTGTACAGTTCTGGTCACCGCACCTCAAAAAAGATATTACAGCGCTGGAAAAGTTTCAGACAACGAAGAAGAAGAGATTGGGTTTATACCCCTGCCCTTCACTACTCAAAGGAGTCTCAGAGCGGCTTACAAACTCCTTTCCCTTCCCCTCCCCACAACAGACACCCTGTGAGTTAGGTGGGGCTGAGAGAGCTCTGAGAGAAACTGCTCTTTTTCAAGAACAGCTCTGACAGAACTATGGCTTGCCCAAGGTGATCCAGCAGCTGCAAGTGGAGTGGGGAATCAAACCCGGTTCTCCCAGATTAGAGTCCACACACTTAACCACTACACCAAAGGGCAACTAAAATGATTCAGGGGGATGGAAGAAGAGAAGAGTAGATTGGATTTATACCCTGCCTTTCACTACCCGAAGGCATCTCAGAGCCGCTTACAATTCCCTTCCCCTCCCCACAAGAAACGCCCTGTGAGGTGGGGGGGGGGCTGAGAGAGCTCTCGAGAGAACTGCCCTTGAGAGAACGGCTCTGAGAGAACTTGTGACTGACCCAAGGTCACACCAGCAGCTGCATGTGGAGGCCTGGGGAATCAAACCTGGCTCTCCCAGATTAGAGTCCGTTCTCTTAACCACTACACCAAACTGGCTCTGAAAATGAAAAGCAACGCTGAGCAGCAGAAGGCCCAATATTTGCAGTGTTTACTGAAATCTGGAAGCAGGGAAATCGGAACGCTTTCCCCCGCCAAAGGCAACCCCCCCAAACTGGAAAGGTTGAGTCAGTGAAATACAGGAGACATGGGAAAGTTCAGTTTTCACCTGCTCCCTTCCCACCCGGTCGGATTCATGTAACTGGGTTACAGCAGCTGCGTGTACCTATGTATATTAATCACAGGTGGCACACCACAAGATGACCCAGAAAAACCTGGGTGCCATTTCGGCGGGGATCGAGAGCAGTTAAAAAAAGAGAGAATCAAACGGTGCACGTGCGGTGTGACATTGCTGGGGGA
Source organism: Gekko japonicus (assembly GCF_001447785.1). Taxonomy (NCBI): domain Eukaryota; kingdom Metazoa; phylum Chordata; class Lepidosauria; order Squamata; family Gekkonidae; genus Gekko; species Gekko japonicus. The sequence goes on from NW_015169200.1 coordinate 430,494, forward strand.
AGGCCAGTTGTGCATCAATTTAGGGTACTCCCCAACCAATGTTCCCTCTAAGTTGTGGAGTCTTGTGAGCAAAAATTCTACTTTGTGAGCTACTGGCATTAGAAGAAGAAGAGAATGGATTTATACCCCACCCTTCACTACCCAAAGGTGTCTCAGAGCGGCCTCCAAATGCCTTTCCCTTCCCCTCCCCACAACAGACACCCTGTGAGGTAGGCAGGGCTGAGAGAGCTCTTGACAGAAACTGATCTTTTTCAAGGACAGCTCTTATCAGAACTGTGGCTTCCCCAAGGTCATCCAGCCAGGTGCAAGTGGAGGAGTGGGGAATCAAACCCAGTTCTCCCAGATTAGAGTCTACGCACTTAACCACTACACCAAACTGGCTCTCATTAAAGTTGTGAGTGAGCCAATTGGCTGCTGCATAAATTAGTTTGCTCTGGAGCCCTCCTTCCTGAGCCAAGACAAAAAGGTGTAAGCCGGAGGCTAAAGAACTGTGAGCTGGCTCACACTCACTCAGCTTAGAGGAAACACTGTCCCCAACTCATTTATCCCTTACCCTTCATCTATTTATCAAATAGGGCGCAGCTGAAGCGGCGACCTTGCCTTTCCCTTTTTGCTCTGATGGACTCACTTACCGTGAAACAGCGTTGCTAGCTCTGGGTTGTGAAAATCCCTGGAGATTTTTTGGGGGAAACCTGGGGATGGCACAGTCTGGGGAGGGGAAAGACCTCATTGGGGTACCAGGCCATAGAACGCACCTTCCTGAGCAGCCATTTTCTCCAGGGGAACTGGCCTCTGTAGTCTGGAGCAATGTTCCCTCTAAGCTGTGGAGTCTTGTGAGCAAAAATTCTACTTGAGCTGCTGGCATTAAAGTGGTGAGCCAGTGATTTGGCCGCCGCATACATTAGTTTGCTCCAGAGCCCTCCTTCCTGAGCTGAGACAGAAATGTGTGAGCCGGAGGCTAAAAAACTGTGAGCTAGCCCACACTCACTCAGCTTAGAGGGAACACTGGTCTGGGGATCAGTTGTAAAAGCAGGAGATCTCCAGGTCCCACCCGGAGGCTGGCGACTTTAACACGAAAGGATTTTTAAAAAGCTTCCCCGCCAGCAGAAGACTGGCACAGTGGGGAAGAAGAGGGGCCAGGGCTTGGACTTTCCTCCCTGATCCGTGTTGCTAAAACCCTGCCGACTACCAGAGACTGCTGCAGTATCAGAACGTCTAACCTCTCCATAATCTGCTGTGACTCCGTACGCAGGCGAATCGTTCTCGTGTGCTACCCCTGAGGCAGGGCCGGCGCGAGGTGTTTCTGTGCCCTAGGCGAGGCTGCCTTGTTGTGCAGATGCCAACCTCCCGGTGGGGCCTGGAGACCTCTGGAGCCAGCCACCCTTTTGCTACCGCCCCCACCGCCTCCCCCCCTCCCGCAGCTGTCAGACCCAGCGAGCACGCCCCACATATTCCTGCAACGCCCTCCAAGATGGAAGAGAGATTTCTCTCGTGCTCCGCTTCCGAAGGCAGTTAGGGAGGGAGGTGGGGGGGGAGGGCCTTTCTCCAGTCGGGGGATGCTCACCGGATGCCTCTCCCCAATTAGCAAAGTGCTGACACTTGGAGAGCTGCTTGCGGGCTTTTGGCGGTGGGGGGGGAGGCACAGCTCAGCGCCCCATCCAGGGCCCAGCACTCTAAGCGAATGCCTAGTCCGCCTAGTGGGTGAGCCGGCCCTGGCCTGAGGCGAGATTTGAGGACGCTTCCGCTGTTTTGCCCACATGATGGCATCTGATCTCCTCCTCCCTGCATAAAGAGCTTTTCCTAAGAACACCTTCCCGTCTTCTCACCTCAGCATTTAACAAGAAGAAGCAAAGGTCAGACAGGGGGCTGGTGGGAGCGCACCACGAAGGCTCAAACAGAGCGCGTGAGTCACACTTTTAAAAAAATCACATCTTACACAAGATCACCACATCATCCACAAAAGGTTTCAGAGAACTGCCTGGCTGAGACACTCCCGTCGGCCTTCCTTTCTCACCCACTCTGCAAGAACCCACACTGCAGGAAAAGTCATGCCACAAAGTCCTATCACGCTGATTCCCCTAAGAAGCCAGGCTTTGGCCTACTGTGGATAAGGTGGCTGAACTTATTTCTTTCTTTTTTTAAAATGTATACGTTGTTTCTCCAGAGACCTTCTCAAGGAGATTCACAAGTCAAAGCACCCAGACAAACCAAAGAAGCCATTAAACACAGCATGAGCAGCATGGGTTGCCAGAGAGCCCAAAACCGGTTGGCCCTTCCAGATCCCAAAGACGCCAGGTTGGCGATAACCAGGGCCTTCTCAGTGCTTAAGTTCTTTATTACGGTCATAGACCAGTATAATAGAAGACAAATAGGTACAGATAAGGGAGCAATAAAATTATAAAATATAATGGCATCTAAAGTTATAAATAGGAATCTAAAAATTTTAAAATACAGACATGATAAAATCAATATTAGGATCAGAAATTAGATTTAGGCCTATCTGTACTTTATTTCTTTCCTAGTTTGGTATGCCAACCAACCAAATTTGGCAACCATCCTAGTCAGCTTTTGGTTATCCCCTGCCAGCATAATTGACAAAAGTATCCTTCTATTACGACCTGGGAAGGAGTTAACTATAGGCTTGATCAAAACTTCCCTAATATTTTGATATATAATACAATCGAAAATTACATGTTCCAATGTTTCATCAGTTCCCATCCCACATATACAACTTTCCCTCAGTGATCTAGTATATCTGACCTCCATTATGGCTGAGGGTAAGGCGTTGTATCTTAATAGGGTAAAAATTCTTCTATGATTGCAGATATCTAAATATTTGATGTAAGATCTCAAAGTTATCTTGTTAAGTGTACTTACATCAAATACAGGGCTCCTAATCCTGCTCACGTCCATCTGTCGTTACATCTAGTATTCTTTGTTTTAGAACTGATCTAGCCTTCTCAGTGGTGGCTCTGCACTGGTGGAATGAGCTCCCGGAAGAGATCGGGGGACCTGCGGGACCTCTTACAGTTCTGCAGGGCCTGCAAGATGTAGCTCTTCCACCACGCTTTCGATTAGGAGCCGCATAAAACATCTGAGGAGTGACCCTACGCCCTGGCCTCACCATCATCAACCCGCCTGTGCCGCATATATATAAGTAGATCAACGGAGCTGGTGCAGGAACACCATCATGATTGCCACCCGTGGAGTATTGTTTAATATTGAAATTCTCTGCTCTCGCACTTTATCTGAATATTGTTCCAGCACTTTAGGATAATTGATTTGTTTATGGTTTTTGGTGTTTTTAATGATGGATTTTAATTGTATTTATATATGCATTTTATGTAAGCCGCCCTGAGCCTGCCTCGGCGGGGAGGAGGGGGGTATAAATGGAAATAACAACAACAACCACTTCCTGGCAGGAGTGTCACTAAGAACTGAATCTGGCCATATGGAGATCTGTTGCAATCCCAGGAGACCTCTAGCTACCACAGTAAAGGTAAAGGTAAAGGTTCCCTTGCTCGAAAGCCAGTCGAATCCGACTCTAGGGTTGCGGTGCTCATCTCCGTTTCCAAGCCGAAGAGCCAGCGCTGTCCGAAGACATTTCCATGGTCATGTGGCCAGCATGACTAAACACCAAGGCGCACGGAACGCTGTTACCACAGAGAGATTGGCCAAAAGAGAAATTAATCACACACATACCCCTGAGCAGAGGGTCTGCCTTGAAACCTGAGTACCCGTTTGGTCAAGGATGAGTACGATTAATCCTTTTCCTTCCCCAGTTTCCACAATCTGTCACCCCTCTGGACACACGCTGAACAATTTCCTATAACAGAAATTCCCTGTTTCCAGTAAGGACCTTCGTGCCCTCTAATCTCCGGTTCCATTCCCTTTCTTCCATCTCACTGACTTGGCCAAAGAAACTCAATCAATGTAACAGAACAAAGCCCAAGTCCAGGGGCACCTTCGAGACCAACAGAGTTTAATTCTGGGTATCAGCTTTCGTGGGCACGCACACTGCTCCAGATGGTATCTGAAGAAATGTACATGCATAGAAAAGAAGTGTGCATGCCCGGGAAGAAGTGTGCATGCGCAGGAATCTGAAGAAGTGTGCATGCAGGGGAAAGCTGATACCCAGAATTAAACGTTGTTGGTCTTAGAGGTGCCCTTGGACTCAAACTTCGTTCTGTTGCTTCAGACCAGCACGGCTACCCACCTGAATCTATGTCAGGTAGCCCTGTCATAGATCTGGAATGGGGAGGGGCACACCTCCTCTTCGTTCCCAGCTCTTCCTTGTCCAGCTTCTGTGCGCTATCTCTGGTTTGACCTTGTTGATGTTCCCAGCTGCAATTAACTCGGCTGGGAAAGCAAACGGTTTTTGCGCTTGGCCTGCTTGCCGCTTGCTTCAGCCGGCACGCGCGAACTATAGTCATTGGCTTCCGCTCATAGGGGGAGGACGTTTGATTTCACTCTAAGTCAGAGGCCCTTATATTGTAGGCTATTCCTGACACAAGCTGTATACATGATCATTAGTACTGGGATCATCAATAAACACTTATCTTCTTATGAAGCCTGGCAATCTATCACTCAATGTAGGTAAGGGATGGAACATTTTGGTGTGTGAAAGTGTTGGCTAGTGGGGTGGAAATCCCATGTCCCTGCTGGCCCTTCCTGCGTTGACTCCCCCCCTGCTCCCCCCCTAGTCTTGCTCGCTCCTTCCACCCTCAGCTCTGCTTCCCTCCACCCTCCCTTTCTCAGCATCCTCCTCCTTCGGGCGCCATCTTGGATTGCTATGGATATCTGGCAGGCTATCTGTACCCTAGGAGTGCCAGCTCTGGGTTGGGAAATACCTGGAGGTTTGGGGGGTGGAGCTTGGGGAGGGCGGGGTCTGGGGAAGGGAGGGGCCTCACCAGGGTACAAATGCCACAGAGTCCACCCTCCAGGAGAACTGAATTTGGTAACTGAAGAAGTGGGCGGTGACTCCTGAAAGCTCCTCCCCCTGCCACAAATGTTGTTAGTCTTCAAGGTGCTCCTGGACTCGTACTCTTTTCTGCTGCCCTGGCTTGATTCCCCACTCTTCCACTTGCACCTGCTGATGTGACCTTGGGTCAGTCACAAGCTCTGGCACAGCTGTTCCTGAAAGAGCAGTTTGTGTCAGAGCTCTCTCAGCCCCACCCACCTCACAGGGTGTCTGTTGTGGGGAAAAAAAAAATCCTCCTCCTCCTCCTCCTCTTCTTCCTCCTCTTCTTCTTCCTCTTCTTCTTCTTCCTCCTTTTCTTCTTCCTCTTCTTCTTCTTCTTCTCCTTCTTCTTCCTCTTCCTCTTCCTCTTCTTCTTCTTCGATGCACTGATTCCACCTCATTCAGCCAGGTAGGTCTGTGGCCATTTCCACACAAGGGATGCTAGCCTGTGTTCTCCCCGGTACCGACACCACTCCAGCTGAATCGTGTCGGCAAAGCGTCGCCCACACGCCTGCTGCTCCTTCACTCATTTTGTGTTACTGTTCTGGGCTTCCAGACACGGTGACTTCAGCTTGGGTTGTTGGGAACTTGGTCCTTCCATCACATCTGACATGGCAATGCCCCGTTTATTTAACATTTTCCCAGCGCGTCTGTTATAATCAATATACTGATCTTGCATCAGAGGGCCGCCCCCTCACTGCTGAGAGCACCACCCAAGTTTGATCTTATTGGACAATAACCCTCCTGCCTTTAAAAGTCTGAAATGCAGGGCTATTTTTGGGCAGGAACGCACAGGAACAGAGTTCCGGCTGGCTCCCGAGTTGGCCACGCCCAGCAGGAACTCATTAGCATAATAGGCCACACCCAACAGCAGAAACTTATTAGGATTGGCTACATTAGGGGTATGTGGCCTAACTTGCAAAGGGGTTCTTGCTACAAAAAAAAGCCCTGGGTTTTGAAGACAAACAAGGTGAACAGAATAAGAGGCAAAAGGTGGGTGTGGCTGGATGACCTAATTTCTGGTAACATGGGGGTGTGGCCTGATATGCTAATGAGTTTCTGCTGTTGGGTGTGGCCTATTATGCTAATGAGTTCCTGCTGGGCTTTTTCTACCAAAAAAGCTCTGCTGAAATGTATTGGATTACAACGAGTGGGGGTTTAAAAAAACAGGGGTCCCCAACGTGGTGCCATTGAGCAGCATGGTGCCCACCAAGACGTCTTCTAGAGAAGATGAAAAAGAGATTGGATTGATACCCCGCCCTTCACTCGGAGTCTCAGAGCGGCTTACAATCTCCTTTCCCTTCCCCTCCCCACAACAGATGCCCTGTGAGGTAGGTGGGGCTGAGAGAGCTCTTTCCAGAACTGCCCTTGAGAGAACAGCTCTGAAAGAACTTGTGACCGACCCAAGGTCATTCAGCAGCTGCAAGTGGAGGAACGGGGAATCAAACCCGGTTCTCCAAGATTAGAGTCCGAGCACTTAGCCACTACACCAAACTGGCTCTCACGACACCAAACTACTTTTATAGCTGCCATTTTCAGTTTGCAGTGACACTGCATGGGTCTTTTTCATTCGTCTTTGACTGGGATGGGTTGAACGTATTCTATTGGTAGGAAACAGCCTCTGGGAATTCTGGGAGAATGTACCAGAAATATATATGAAATAACATAACAAAATGCATCAATGGAATAAATGGGCCTCCCGTGGCGGGGGGAAGCCCAGCGGTGGCAACTAGCCAGGATGGGGAGGTGGAGCTACTGGACTCAGTCGGGGAGCTTAACAGCAAAAGCCGTCCCACCCAAAAGTCTGGCTGCAAAATTGTGTGGGATGTAGATACAGTTTCCTTCTGCAGAATCTTCACGTGTTGCAGCTCATCTCCGGACTACAGAGATCAGTTCCCCCGGAGAAGATGGATGCTTTGGAGGGTGGACTCCATGGTACTGTGCCCCACTGAGGTCCCAGTCCCCCCTGGGCTCCACCCCCAAATCCCCAGAGGTTTCCCAGCCTGGATCGGGCAACCCTAGGGTGGTTGGGAGGACCCGGCCACCGTAAGTGAGCTGGTTTTTTGGGAATACTGCATTTTATTCATTGTATGGTACTTTATGTCTCTTGTTTTTATTGATTTTAATGTTTATAATCAGGGGTCATTTTGTAGAAAAAGAGGTGCAGGAGCTCAGTAGCACAACTCATTAGCACAACTTATTTGCATATGCCACACCCCTTGACATCACTGGAAGTGTGTCAGAAGGCAACACCCACTGCTCAGGCTCCACTGGACTCTTTTGGATTGTTAGCTATTGGGGGGGGGGGGAACGTGCAGATCTGCCCT
>NW_015169200.1:437873-438474 GCF_001447785.1 Gekko japonicus
GACTGAGGTGGGTGGGGAGCGGGGGTGGGGCTTGTTGCATGTGCCCACCCCCTGGGCTCTTTACTGCCAGAGCTCCGCTCCTGTGCGCTCCCACAGGAAATGACCCCTGTTTATAATTATATATTTATTGTCTCTTGCTGGACTTCCTCCCCCCTCCTTGTATTTTTTTTGTGTTGTAAACCGCCTTCAGGACTTGAAGTTAAAAGGAAGGGTCTATAGATAAACTAAACACAGGGCTATTTCGGGGCAGGAACGCACAGGAACGGAGTTCCGGCTGGCTTCAGAGTTGGCCACGCCCACTACAGCCAAAACCTCTTCATGCTTGGCTACAGAGGGAAGGCCTGGAGAGCAACCCCCCCCCCAGCAACTCTGAGGCGAGCAGGCCAGGGGGGGCACTGGAGGGATCAGGGAGGCATTTAAATGCCTCCCCGTTCCTTCCCCGGCCTGTCCAAGGGCCAGCTTGCCCGGGCAAACCAAGGGAAGGTGTGGCCTAATATGATAATGATCTGCACTGTCCGGGGTGTGGCTAATAGGCTAATGAGTTTCTGCTGTTGGGGGTGGCCTATTATGCTAATGAGTTCCTGCTAGCTTTTTCTACAAA
>NW_015169200.1:438660-469894 GCF_001447785.1 Gekko japonicus
GGGGGAGGGAATTAAGGTCAATTTTATTTTCGTTCAAGGCATTCAAAGTAGGAAGAGAGATAACAGCAGTTAGTCAGAGGGCTGTCGCAGCTTAAGATCTGATAAAAATGCAGCATCCAGAAACTAGCTTGTAAAACAGGGACAGCGGCCTGCTCAGACACCTGATACCAAAGAAAGAGGGGAAAAATCTGCCTGCTCAGGGACTGAAACTCGTGTTTTGTTTTTCCTCCCTCCAGAAATGTGCCCCTGTCTGCAGTTAGTCTAATACTCAAAAGTACAATAACATTTCATGACTCTTGGGAGTCTAGCCACTGATTTGGTAAGGCTTGGTTTTAGGAGGACGGCAGACTTTCGGTAGCATTTCCATCAGACCACGGGGAGAAAAAATCTATGCTTGACCTATTAACAGCAGAGATGTGTAGAAAATCAGACAGGAAAGCTTTTCGCTGCTTGGGGAGAGATAGGATCATTTACTAATGCTAACACGTCCACCCGCCCACTCTCGAAGGCAAAGCGGTAGAGACCCGTTTCAAAATCTTGAATTGCTTTAAAAACAGGGCAAAACAGAATCACCCTGGCTAAGGAGCAGATCTTTTATTTTTGAGGCTGTCTTGGATTGGGAGGGTTCCTTCCATTGAGCATGAAGAAGAGAACGTTGAATGCAAACACGGCTGGCGTCAGCATACTGTCTGAGGCGGGGCAGCTGCCGAAGCCCTTGGATTCCTATTCACACATTATTTTCTCTGATGTCTGCACTCACTGCTTGTTGTGAGCACTGTATTTATTATTATTTTTATTTATTCCAGCTCAAGGCTGCTTACGTTGGTCGGTACAGGGTACCATAAAATTGACATAAAACATTATAAAACAATCAGATAATCATAAAGTGCTAGTAATAGTAATCATTACATCATGAATTGAGATGGCGTGCTATATGATGTAACAGCCGATAATTTCTGACTCCATGATCTTCTGGCGTCACATGATGCTATGGCTCGATCTCAGGGTTGGGGCCGGCCCATAACCACAGATGTTCGTGGCAGTGGTGAGGGCAGCTCCTAGTTGAAAGCCTGGTGGAAGAGCTCCGTCTTGCAGGCCCTGTGGAACGGTAGAAGATCCTGTAGGGGCCTGATCTCTTCCCGGAGCTCATTCCACCAGTATGGAGCCACCACTGAAAAGGCCCTGGCCCTGGTAACAGCGAGCCTGGCATCCTTGGGCCTGGGAGGGTCAATTGACATGGTGACCCTGACCGTAGTGCTCTCTGGGTTATATCCGGGGAAAGGCGGTCCCTCAGGTATGTTGGACCATAGGGTTGTTACCTGTGCTACCTGTGCTCCCAGCTGCATGTGCTGCTAGAGCTGCTGGAGAAGCACATGTGGGTGACGCAGAAAGCATAAGCATTCCTGGTGGCCGTGGCAGCGCACTCCTAGTTGCGCCCACCAGCCAACATCTTTAGGAAAAGGACAGTACTAAGGATGAGTCAACCCTAAACTAGCCCTGGGGTCGGGTTCAGCTTGTGTCCACAAAACAATAGTTGGCTAGGATCCTAGAATGGACCAATAGTGAGACAATGTAATGTAAATAGTCTATAGTTGGGAGTGGGAGTGTTTGGGGTGTGGTTTTTTGCATGCTTAAAAACCAGGCTTCTGCCTGGGATTTTGTCTTCCTTCTCCATCCTGAAATCACTAATAAAGTACTGATCACTGTATTTGGGGTCTGTTCCTCCATGGAACCCACTATTTAACAAGTTGTGAGCGAGTAATTTGACTACTGCATAAATTAGTTTGCTCTGGAGCCGTATTTCCTGAGCTAAGACAAAAATGTGTGAGCCAGGGGCTAAAAAACTGTAAGCTAGCTCAAACTAACTCGGCTTAGTGGGAACACTGGTAGTAGGCATAGGGGGTGCATGAACACTCTCTGCCCAGGGCCAGCCAAAATCCGGAACCGGCCTTGAACACAAACTTTCCTTTCCACAGCAGTAGAAAAGAGCAAGTCCAGTAGCACCTTAAAGATTAAGAAAATCTGTGGCAGGGTAGAAGGTTTCATGAGTCGTCGTATCTGAAGAAGTGAGCAGTGACTCATGGAAGTTCCTCCCCACCACAATTTTTTTTGTGAGTCTGCTCAAAATGTGGCCGTGCTGTCTTTATTTCCATATAAAACGCAATTTAATAGGTTTACAACCTTTTTTTAACACTTTATTTTCAATTTCCACCAAAAAACCCCCAACAATCACAAATCCATTTAAAGTTTGTATACTATTCCAAATATAAAGTTCCTTTTCCTAATTTAGCAATTATTATCTTTAACTAGGATTTTTTCATTCCTAATTTATCTTCTTCATCTTCAGCCAGTCATATATTATTTCCCATCTCTTCCAAAAAGCTTCCTCTGGCTTATTTTGTAATATTATAGTCAATTTGTCCATTTCTGCTATCTCAAGTATCTTGTTTTTGACTTCTCTTATAGAAGGTATATTTTTTTATTTCCATCGCCTTGCTATCAATATTCTGGCTGCGGTTAAGAAATATGTAATTATCTGTGTGTGTTTTTTATTTTGTCCGGAATCATATTAAGTAGCCATATTTCAGGTATTAAAGGGATATTGATTTTTAAGGCAACTAGAAGTGTGTTAGCAATTTCCCCCCAAAATTTCTGGATTTTGTCACACCTCCACCATATGTGGAGGTATGATCCTACATTTTTTCCACATCTTCAACATAAGTTAGATGCCTTTGGAAAACACTTTGCTACCTTGGCAGGAGTCCAATGCCACCTGTAGAACATTTTATATATGTTTTCCTTGTACGGGGTGGCTCTCATAAATTTCAATGAGTTCCATGTTTTGGTCCATTGTTCTGCCTCTATCGGGTGCCCAATCTCTTTTATCCAAGCTAACATTGACGTTTTTATAGTTTCTTCTTGTAAAAAGTCCTCTATCAATATGGTATAGAGTTTCTGTATAAGCTTATCACTGGAAGATAACCAGATTTTGTCCAGTTCATTCATACTAGTGTAAAATCCTGTTTTTTAAATCTTCATTATACCGTGATCTTAGTACATTTCCCCCCCACCAGGATAACTTTATGTTATTTTTCAATAAAGCCTCATCCAAATTCAATTCAGCCTGTTTAATAATTTGCCGTAACTTTCATTAATTTTCCCTATTTTAAGTGAGGGCTTAGCAAATGCTTCTATTGGAGATATATCCATATTGGGATTTTAGTATAGTTTTTATATTTTATTGAGTTCCACACTTTAATGAGAGAGCTTCTAATTATGTGTGAATGAAAATTAGAGTGGATTTTATCCTTCCCGTACCATAGATACGCGTGCCATCCCATTACTAAGTCTGATCCCTCTAACGCTAATGTTCTAAAGTCCTCTAGCACTGCCCATTCTTTAATCCATACCATTGAAGCTGCAAAGTAATACAATTGCCAAATAGGCAATGCAAAGCCTCCTCTCTTTTTATTGTCCTGCAGATATTTAGTTTTTATTCTCGGTTTTTTAGATTGCCAAATGAAGTTGTTTACCGTTTTCTCCAAGTCTTTAAAATACTTGTAGTACACAATTTTTTTTAGCCTTTAAGGTGCTGCTGGACTCTTGCTCATTTCGACTGGCTACCCATCTTGATCGATTTCCTTTCTACAGTCAGTGGTAACTTTTGTTGATTAAATTGTTCTTCCAATTTCTCAAATACTGGTTTTGATAATACGGAAATATTATCAGGTAAAGTATTAACCTTAGTGCAGTGGACTAGTATTTCCCAGCTAACCTTTCCAAGATGCCTGGCTTAGCTCTTAGACTACCATCTAAGGGCTAAAGGAGACCAGGAATGTTATCGAATATTGTGGCTATTCTGGTTCAGTTTGAAAGGTGGAGTTGCTTTTATGGTATCTCAACATCCCGGACAAACTGGCAGCAGTCTTTTTCCTTACTAAAATAATGAGAGTTGGTAGTAAAACTGGTGTCAAAAGGTTAGTTTTAACAGGGCTCTTTTTGTAGCAGGAACTCCTTTGCGTATTAGGCAACACACCCCTAATGCAGCCAATCCTCCAAGAGCTTACAGAGCTCTTCTTACAGGGGCTACTGTAAGCTCTTGGAGGATTGGCTACATTAGGGGTGTGTCGCCTAATATGCAAAGGAGTTCCTGATACAAAAAGGGCCCTGATACGGCATATAAATGTTATTCAACACTTTATAACGGAAAAATGCCATTAGAAATGCCTAAAAGAAACAAACAGAATGGATAAACCAGGCCAGGACAAAAACATAACAAGTCATGTGGATAACTTAAAGGAAGCAAACAAGAGGCGCGATCACATGCACAATTAGCCCCGCCATAGGCTCGAATGTTGGGCGGATTTAAAGGGTGCAATCAGACAGGAACATCTGGGAAGCGCCCCGCACCCGTCGGCGACCTGTTTTGCTCTACCCCAGGGAAAATCTGGTAGTAAACGGGTTGCAACGGGCCACAGACGGAGTTTCCTGTGTCTGATCGCTCCAGCGCGTTCTCATGGCGTTGGGATGGTCTAATCAGGCCATCCCGACTTTGTGCCATTGTTTCCCCCCCCCCCTTCTCGGGTCCCTGCCACACGGCAGGAAAAACACCAGCCAAAGTGCGGCTAATTAGAGCCGTACCAAAATAGAGATGCCTAAGCCGCAGCGCCATTGTTCCCCGGCACGATCAGATGCCGGGGAGGAAGACGGTTGGGAGGGGGAGGCTGCCGAACTGCGCATGTCTGAGCATGCGCAGTTCAGCCAGGAGCCAGGGATGCGCCGGCGAAATGACACGCTGGCGATCCCATGGCCGGCCTTAATGTGGCCGTCCAAGAAGAACCACCTCGGTAGGTGGTTCATTTTTGCTCCGTGTTTTGGGCGGAAGGGCCGGATCGGGGACGGGTGCGCAACGCTTCCCAGATGTTGTGGTGGGATCGCGCCCGTTTGCTCCACCCCCGATCCGTCCCTCTCCCGGCCCAAAACCTCTCGTATGACCGGGGCCTCAGTATGTGCATCATCGCAGGCTCCATAGGGAGATCTCAGTGCAGGGATGTGATTCATCGGTTCCTCGTGTAAGCGCATCGGAAACAAACAGCAAAAAAAGCCACCCTGACTCACCCGCGGTTGCGTCTGATCACACAGGGGTGGGCTGTGCCCGCAGCGTCCAAGGACTGTGTGATCACGCAACGGTGGGTCAAATTCCTCTGGAGGAAATAGCCCCGCTTCCCCTCCCCCCGCTTTATCTTGCATGTGTGACCGAGCGAGGGGGGGGGGGAGGGAGACCAAGGGAATGCATTTCAGATACACACAAATCTCTTTGGCAGCTCGCTGACATGGCATTAAAGTTGTGAGCCAGCGATTTGGCTGCTGCATAAATTAGTTTGCTCTGGAGCCATCCTTCCTAAGCTGAGACAAAAATGTGTGAGCTGGAGGCTAAAAAACTATGCGCTAGCTCACGCTAACTCAGCTTAGAGGGGATACTGGTGAGAAGGGAAGGTCGGCTTTAATATTTTCTTGGATGTTGCCTGTTGCAGCAGGCGCCGGAGCCGAAATAATGTTGGAAAATAATAAGTAATGGTCTCATTTTCACAGCCTCAAGACCCCAGTAATTAAAATTTATACCTACTGAGAACAAAAAATGCCCTACAAAGTAATCAACACAGCCTTTAGGTGATTAAACTTTTCAGTTAAAGCCATTAAAGGTTGCAGTCCTAGTCTTTTTTCGCAAACTGGTTGCTGGATTGAGACAATTCTCTGTAGTCAAATTTGTGGATCTTTAGAGCTCTCTCCTTGTGCGTGATGTATGATTTGTAGAAATATTTTTATTTGCTGTCACTTCTGTTCTTTTGAGTGTGCTCTTTATATGAACTATTAACTGGGAGCTTCTTTAGAACCAATAACGCTCAGTTGCAGAAGCTACTGTCGATCAATTAACAGCCAAATCAATTATTTTGCCAGGTTACCCCATGATTTTTTTTTGGGGGGGGGGGCACTAATGTTATCACGTATAATAAAATACCAGCACTGTCAGTATAGGCACTAACAGCATTTGTAGTGTTTTAAAAATGATTTAAATTTCCTGATGTTTGCATCATCGCCGTAGGATAATTGGGAGATGTTTCCATTTAGCAGAATGGCATTTTTTGCAACATGGAGCCAAACTAGTTGTTCCCTCTAAGCTGAGTTAATGTGAGCTAGTTCACAGTTTTTTAGCCTCCGGCTCACACATTGCTCCAGAGCAAACTAATTTATGCAGTAGCCAAATCACTCGCTCACAGCTTTAATGCCAGTAGCTCACAAAGTAGAGTTTTTGCTCACAAGACTCCACAGCTTAGAGGGAACATTGGTTGTGGTCTTTCGTGAAGGGAAGCCCCACTTTTTAATAAGCATCAATAAAAGCTGCAGGAAGGGCACTGATTAAGATCAGGGCACAACATGGACGGGGGGGGGTTTACCCTTTCCCTCTTGCCATCTCCCCATGCAGATCACCGCATGGTTCCCGTATGCACGCAAAGTAGAATTTTTGCTCGCAAGACTCTACAGCTTAGAGGGAGCATTGCTTCTCACCATGCGCTTTATCTTGTTAAACATTAAGCTCTTTCACAACTGGCTTCCATATTTCCAAAGCATATTTAGGAAATATGCTAACTAATTTAAAGCGCATCAACTAAACCAATTAACCGGCTAATAGGCAGAACTAAACACTCTTTAAATCGACTGCTAGCCTCATCAAACAGATTACCAGAAGAGAAAAGTTTAAGCCCAGTGGCACCTTTAAGACCAACAAAGTTTTATTCTGATATCTGAAGAAGTGTGCATAAACATGAAAGCTTATACCCAGAATAAAACTTTGTTGGTCTTAAAGGTGCCACTGACTTAAACTTTGCTCTGTTGCTTCAGACCGACACAGCTACACACCAGAGGTTTTCAGACCTCTTATAAAGAAAGCGGCATGCGGGAGGAAAGACCGGATCTAGCAGTGGAACCATGGGTTCCAAATCTTATGCATTACCCTCTGAGGAGTCGCATGGATCTCCATCACATCATCCCATGGTCCATGGGCATTCCAGAATACAGTTCTCTAGAAGCGGGCTATTTATTTGGAAAAGTGCCACCGTCTTCAGTAGAAATCAACATGATGACCCTGGAACTCCCACAGTGAAACCAATCTTTCCCCGCACTTTCAAGAGCTTTGCCGTTCATTTCAGTGGTAGGAGAAGTTCTGCCAATGCCAAGGAAAGTACCTAAAGCCGCCCGCTCCGTTGTAAAGAGTGCGGTGACAAAAAAGGCCCCATATTCATTTCACAAACAACACAGGAGTCTGGATGTGAATGAACCTGATTTCCTGCATGTGACTGAGAAGATAGTCTCGCACCTGATGAACACAAGCTTTTAAATCAGGCTTTGCTGAAGAAGCATTAGACACAACCAACCTTCCGGCACCTACAGTGGCAGCGCATGTGAGAGATTCAGTTCAGAAAACATGCTTAGCTTACCAATAAATTTCTGGGGCATAGAACTTTTCCTTTTGGCCACGTTGCTCGCTAAGCGATCCAGCACCAGGGCCCGTTCGCTGCCCATCTCGATTTTGACGTGCCTTCCTTCCACGCTTTCTAAATTGGGAAAAGAGGGGTGGGGGGAATCAGATGAAAAAGAAAACACCAAAAAGGAACACACCGAAGGGGAGAAGAACATGTCACTGCTCAGAACGGCTTCACCCAGATAGCAGAACAGAACTTGCTCTACTGGACAACCCACCCCCCACCCCCATTCTCATACCTTTGTGGTCAGCAGACTTGGGGTCAAAACACCACACACACACACACAGAAACCTTGCAGAGTTAAGAAGGACCTCGCAAGATTAGTGTCTCAATTGTACACGTCCCCTTGCTAGTGAACAGTCTGGACTTGGTAGTTTGTGAAATGCAGATGGAGATCTTGGCTCTCCCCACCCCACCCCTCCTGCTCAAATTTCCATTTGATTTTTTTTTAGTAAGACTGCAAGACACCTGCCGACAGGCCAGATACTTCAAAGACAGAGAGGCAAAGGGGAAACATTCAGCCCTCAGACGGTAGTCACTCTTATGTGCTAAGAGAAAAAGCACGTGAACGAAACCATGATGTCCTCCGGTTGTGAAGCAACAGCCGACGGGTTATCGATATCGAAATATACGTAGTCACCGATTGACAGGAGCACTTTTTTGTGGCAATGCAAGCACTAATGTGGCCCTCTGCTCAGGGTGCTCACAATCCAAATTCTTTAAAAAGAGGGAGACGGTACGGAAGGGAAGGAAGGGCATGCACATGGGGGAAACCCTATGCCGTGTGCCCCACCTGCTGTGATGTGTCATGCACACACAGACCCTAGTTGCATGGGCTTGCGCTACAGAGAACCGGCTTCCCTGTAGCTGCAGCCGCATGACAAGGGGCTTCGTTTTCAGGGTGGGAAAAGGCCCCGACGTTGGCTTCTCTTATGTTCTTACGTTCAGAGGAGGAGCCAAACGTGTTATAGAAAAGATGGGTTTGGAGGCGGGATCTGAAGGGAGAGATAGGAAGAGGCTCCAGCCGTGAGGGGCGACAAAGGAGAATTGTGAGTCTATGGAAGCAGGAGAACTCTAGGGCAGGGGTCTCCAACATGGTGCCCGGGGGCACGAAGGCACCCACCGACACCTATTCTGGCACCCGGCAAGTGTTTTTTAGGAAGTGGTCAGGGCCAGGGGGTGCTTTTGCCCAGCTAGGCAAGGCTTCTGGTTGACTTTGTATGGGTTGTTGTTAAAGGTGGATGTGGTTTCTGCAAGTATAAATTGGCTCCCGTTGAGCGGGTGAGTTCAGGCCAGTTCGGGAAGTTCAATAAAGAAGCACGTTATTATGAAAAGAGCTTCCTTGTCTCAATACTTAATAAATTACACTGAATGCAGGGGTCATTTTGTAGAAAAAGAGGTGCAGGACCTCATTAGGGTAATTTATTTGCATTGGAAAGCTTGGCGAACAGTTTGTGCTTGTGTAACGTGCTCAGGACCTCTCTCACCAACTTCACGTGAGAGGGTAGATCGGGGGAGTAGATAAGGATATCATCTAGGTAAACAAGCACCCCCTTAAATAAATGTTTGTGAAGAACCTCGTTGATTAAATTCATGTGCCTGTTTGCCACACCACTGACATCCCCAGAAGTGTGTCAGAAGGCAACACCCACCGCTCAGGCTCCACCGCAAAAATCTCCAGTATTTCCCAACTCAGATTCAAACCTGGGTCTCCCAAATCCTTGTCTGGAACATTAACCACTACATGGCAGAGGCAGAGAGTCCTCCGGGCAGCCCAGAGAGTCAGGAGGCCCACGCTGCCAAGGAAATCATGGGGCCTTAGCAGGAAGTCGGGCGTGGGTGGGCTTGTTACTCCCGGAACGCCGTTCCTGCGCGTTCTTGCTTGAAATGACCCCTGACTGAATGTCAAATTTCGCAAGAGATCCCGATATATCATGCCTAGCTTCAACAAAGGACAGTGTAACAGCACATGTGAGACAGTCTCTATTGCTCCAGATGCTCAAGAACAATTTCTTTTAATCCAGGGACTACCTTTAAACCTTCCTGTGTAGTCGGCTGTTGGGAGCGAATTACATCTTGCCAAAAGAATTAAACATTTGAGTTATATCATG
Source organism: Gekko japonicus (assembly GCF_001447785.1). Classification (NCBI taxonomy): domain Eukaryota; kingdom Metazoa; phylum Chordata; class Lepidosauria; order Squamata; family Gekkonidae; genus Gekko; species Gekko japonicus. The sequence continues at coordinate 448,313 of NW_015169200.1, forward strand.
GTAAGATTTTTTTTTACAGTAACCAAATAATTAGCAACTGTAAAGGAAGTTGTAGAGATATAGCCATAATACAAAGGAGAACACCTCCTGTATGAACCAGTAAGTAACCCAGACCAATCATGTGACAAAACTGCTTCTGTTATAGTTTTCAATAGGTGATCCGGATAGTGATTAAACAGATTATCAGCTAACGAAAATCCCGGTTCACACGATTTACCAAAGGCATTTGTACTTGATGATAAAAATAAGTCCTGCCTCATTAGATGTATTAGGTGACTGAGGGTTCTAATAAGAATATTTTTAACCACATTTTAACAGCATATTTCCATGGGATTGGTTGTAAGGAGCACAGTCCAATTTCTGATCTAATTACTGCATTGGAGACACAATTGGGAATTCCGAAGACAGTTTGGAAGAAGCTAGCTTGCAGCCTCTCAAGCCATAATGATGCCCCATATAGAGTTGTGCAGGTAAGAACTTGGAATTGTATCATTTGAGCAATGCTGGAAAAGACTGCCCACCTTTTGTAAAATAAAATTTCATCAAGGAGATGGACAGAAACTAAAAGCTATTTATGTTTTAAATGACTTTTCCATATCATTAGAGCGTCAAAATAGATGCCCAGATATTTGTAAGCATTAACTTGTTCAAACTCAATTCTTTGCATTCCTCCGAGAACGCCTGTCTTCCTAAGGTCTCCAAACAGCAGTATTCTAGAGTTATTTTATGCTACGTTGCTCTATTTCACAATAATTAATAAATTGATTGATTTGATTTTTAAGCCCTGCGTAGTCAATGATAGTAGCAAGACATCATCAACAAAAACCATTATGTTAATTTGATGCCCCTCTAACGATGGAGTCATTACATTCCCACTTTTGACTAGAAAGGACTCGGGCCATTTAAGCAGAGTGCAAAAAGCGTGGGAGCCCAAATGCAACCCTGCCTCACTCCTTTTACCTCTTAAAAGACCTTTCCTCGACCCCCTGACCTGTAGAGTTAGGTGCTAGTAAGCAGTAATTGAATCAAATACAATAAATACTTCGAAATTGCATACCTTTGTAGCTTGGCCCACAACTTGCCTCTACTCACAGTATCAAATGCCAACTGTAAGACCAAAAATGGTGCTGGAGAAGACTCTTGAGAGTCCCTTGGACTGCAAGGAGATCAAATCAGTCTATCCTAAAAGAAATCAACCTGACTGTTCCCTGGAAGGCCAGATAATGAAACTGAAGCTCAACTACTTTGGCCACCCAATGAGAAGGGAGCACTCACTGGAGAAGACCCTGGTGCTGGGAAAGACTGAAGGTCAAAGAAGACGGGGACGGCAAAGGATGAGATGGTTAGACAGTGTCATAGATGCAACGAACATGAAGTTGAGCCAACTTCAGAGGACGGCGGAAGACCGGAAGGCCTGGCGTGATCTGGTCCATGTGGTCGCAAAGTGTCGGACTCGACTGTGTGACTGAACAACAACAACAAAAGACCAAAAAGGCAGCATATAGTCCATTCGTCTTTAAATACTTCTCAGCCAAATGTGACAAGATGATCCTGTTATACACTATAGAATAGCCCTTCCTGAAGCCAAATCATTCAGGTCCCAAAATATTACAATTGTCCATCCAAGACCTCAATATGAGTCCCAAATGCATGGCATACAATTTACCCAGTCTGGGCCTTTAATTCACGGAATCTAAGCGAGTACCCTTATTTTTGTAGAAGGGAACCACAACGGATGACTCCCAATCTGCAGGGATTTCACCTGTTTGATCTAACACAGTGAAACAAAACAGCCGGATATGAAGCCCACCGAGTTGGGCTGAAGAGGAACAGTTCAGAGGGAATGCCATCTGGACCTGCAGGCTTGCCAGGTTTTAGGGCAGTGAATCAGCCCAAGAATCTCATCAGGTTCAACTTCCTCCTGTATTTCTGTAACTGAGGCTAAGCTCAGAGATCTTATCACTGGCCTCGATACCTCTACTCTCGCACAGAAAAGAGTCCACCCAGACTTCTGGAGAGATTTTCTCTTTCAAGATTTCTCTGTTGCCTATTTCAAGGGTTTTTCCAAAACAATGGAGGTTGTTTTGATTGGGCACAGTTATGTATGATGTGTTTTAGCCACATCAATCTTGCGTGTCTTTGCTTTTTCGCATGCAATAGCCTCCTATAAACTCTTTTCTGAGAAATACAACTCGAGATATCATGGGGAGTACAGCAAGTTTTCATTCTTCGATAGTTCCTCTTGAGTTTTGATTGAGCCTTCTGACATTCGCTATCAAACCATTTTCCCCACCCTTCTTACAGTTGCAACACATTTCAGAAATAAGGTTGGAAACGCTCCCAGAAATTCAGCCAGTAACTCATGTAAGTTTTGCCCTGTTGTGTGACTGATAATTTCTCTTTTGATGTTACTTATACTTTCCTGATTCATCAGCTTCCTAGCTGCAATATAGGGGTTCCACTTGTTATACCTGCACTATAGTGGCCTACCGATTTGATAAAAACTGGAATGCGCTTTTAATTCAAATGTTATGGGAAGTTGAGCACTATAAAAGATTTCCATCACGGTGAATTCAGCTATTCTTGGAAGTAATTCACCTGCTACAAGAATATAGATTAAAACACTGGCTTCCTGGGTGGAGATATAAGTAAAGTTAGCTATCTGATCAGATGACATTAATTCCTGGTAGCCACCTAACATTTCCAACTTAAATTTTGCTGTTTAATTCAACAAATAGCTGCCAGCAATGTTGATGCCCCTATCTAAAGATATTCTACTCTTACGCAGTTTAGAGGAGAACAAGACCAATTCAGATTCTGTGTTATGTTCCACAGATGTAGTAAGGTCCCTGCCACACCGGGGGGGGGGGCCAGGGAGAAAGCGACGGGAGGCTGCCGAACTGCACATGTGTGAGCATGCACAGTTCGGCCAGGAGCCGGGGATGCGCCGGCAGAAGGATGCGCCGGCGATCCCATGGCCGCGCTTGCCCCGGCCGTTCAGGTAAGACCTCCTCTGGAGGTGGTATATTTTTGATGTGGGTTTTCGGCTGGAAGGGCCGGATCGGGGACGGGTGCGCAACGTTTCCCAGATGTTGCAGTGGGATCGCGCCCGTTTGCTGCGCCCCTGATCCGTCCCTCTTCCGGCCCAAAACCTTTCGTGTGACCGGGGCCTCAGATCATATTCGTCAGCTGACATGCGAGTAAATCGTGCCTTTAACTTTTCAGATCTTACAAGCATATCTTTCTGCTCTGCTCCAAGAAGTCTAAAAGCCTTAGCCTTCTCGGCCTTTTGGCTAAGATTAAGTGTAAAAGCTTCACACAGATCTTCTTTGTCTGCATCTTCCTGGATCTCCTTAGAACCAGAAAGTAGATTATTAGAGTGAGCTGACTTGGGCTCACTGCCCTCTTGCGCAAAAACTTCTGTTGATCTTGCTTCCCTCATCCCCTCTTTTATCCCCTAGAGATTAGTGTCAAACTTCAGTTCAGTTTCCTTTCACCTTGTTTCCATTATGTTTCACTTCACTTCATTGCTTGCCGTGATTTGGGGGGAGGGAATTCCCGAGGGGAGTGGATGAGTGTTTTGAGTGCTTGCTTGTAGTACCCACAACTTTCCTTAAGATTGTACCACTTTGCTGGTTCGGTTTCCAAGGGAGCTGGCCCTGGAGACTCTTTTGCCGGGCCTGATAAGTCACCGTATATCTGTCAGGGTTGCCATAGTAACATTAGGGGCTGTGTGTGAGACGTATGTGAGAGGTGTGGGGTGTATTTCATATTTGCTATAATAGAGGCTTTTGCACGCCTTTTTCTCAGTTCTGACACGGCACCTGTTTCCTAAATGTAAGCAGATCTCAATAAACAATCACTGCTAAAGTGTGTTGTGGAGAGTGTCTGAACTGGGGGACCTGACCATTAGGGGACTGATGTTTTGATTCCTAAAAACCCTAGCAGGGCAAATACCAAAGTCAGACACTATTAGAGCCCTACGCATTAAAAGATTCAGAATCATAGAAGTTCTAAAGTTAAGCATAACTCTCCAAGTTCTAAAAGTTTTCGTCAAAACTATATGATTCACAAATTAATTCTGTATTTAGATAACTGCAGTAATTTGGCCAGATGAGACTTAATCTGGTACCTAGATCACAAGGCCAGACGTATACCTCTATAAGGAGCAGGGGTCATTTCCTGCAGGAGCGCACAGGAGCGGAGCTCCAGCAGTAAAGAGCCCAGGGGGCGGGCACATGAAACAAGCCCCACCCCCTGCTCCCAGCAGCCCTCAGTCAGAGCAAGAAGCAGCCTGGTAAGTTGCAGACCCCCCCCCCAGGCCCCCGGTCCAAAACAGTCCAGTGGTACCTTTAAGACCAAGTTTTATTCAGGTACAAGCTCTCCCTCCTCTGCGAGGACAGATCTGCACGTCCCCCCCTCAATAGTTAGCAATCCAAAACAGTCCAGTGGAGCCTGAGTGGTGGGTGTTGCCTTCTGACACAGTTCCGGTGATGTCAGGGGGTGTGGCATATGCAAATGACTTATGCAAATGAGTTATGCTAATGAGCTCATGCACTTCTTTTTGTACGAAATGACCCCTGATAAGGAGTGATTAGTAGGTTGACCTTATACTGGCTAAACTGGAATGAGTACTTATAGTCCTCAATGGAATTAAATATCAGTTTTGACTCTATATCCGGGGAAGAAAGATTCTGCCTTTGGCACCCCGTTGGGTCTCCAGCTGCTCTCTGTTTTGTACTAGTTCCTATCTCATGAGGTTTTATTCCTGCTCTGAATGACTACTTTGAATTCTCCTCCGAAACTCCTCCAATTTCACGTAAATCTTGCTCACAGTATCTGCATTTAGCAGGGTCTGAGAAGCCAACGAGGCTAAGATACTATTCTCTTGTCCAAAAGAAATTTCATTTCAGCCCTGATTATCCAGCTCTTGCTTCTCTTGAAGAGAGTCACTTAAAAGTCTCAACATCTCATATCTGTTCTTAGGAGGCATGTCATGCAATGGAGGATTAACTCCTGAGAAGTAACTATCCAATCTTAATTGTTTAGGGGAAGGTAGCTCCTAAACTGGAGTAGTCCTTAATCTCTTCTTTGACGGCACCATGGTGTGTCCTTTATATATCCACAGAGACACAGCTGGTTTAAATGCTACTCATTAGGCGGAATCTGCATTTGTCTTTCCCACCAGTGTCCCAGCCTTTTGACTCCGTCTTCAAAAAAGCTGTCTACATTTGTTGTCATTTTCATACCTCAACAGTGCTAGTATACTTTTGCACGTCCACATATGTTTATCGTCCTTTTGGGGCGGCTCCACTGTCATTGCACCTCTGCACTGCTTTAAAAGAATCTTCTCCAAACAACATTTAAACAAGCATAGAGAAAGACGGCATCACAGCAGCACGAAAATGATTTTAAAATGCAAATACAGATTTGGCCTAATTGGCCCAATCTGCATTTAGCATTTGCTCTGTTGTTTTGCCAAACCCACACTGGAACAGGAAAAGATGCAGTTCAAAACCACATTCAACTACCCTGGGCCAACACCGTACTGATTGCAGAGTCACCCCCGAATGGCCTTAAAACAGCCATAAATCTATGCAGACAGCCACCATAAAACCAGAGATCAAACAAAGTGAAAGCGGCATGCAGTCTGGACACTGCCATAAAAAGTGACACTTAATCAAAGTGAAAGTGGCATGCAATGTAGACGGGAATTTCTGTTCCAGTGTGGGTTTGGTATAACAGGTCCCGTTCACACGAGGGGATTTGGGCCACTAGCGGGACAGTTCGGGGGCGAATCAAACCAGCGCGATCACACCACAACATCTGGGAAGCGTGGTGCTTCCGTCCTCGAACTGGCCCATCCACTCGATGAAGCGGATCAAGTAGGAACCACCTACCGAGGTGGTTCATTTCCCTGCTGCGCCGCAAACCGGGTGTCTGATCGCCGGCGCAAGGATGTGCCGGCGCGTCCCCGGCTCCGAGCTGAACTGCGCATGCTTGGACATGCGCAGTTCAAAAATATTTTTAGAGATTCTAAAAATCAATATTCCCCTAATACCAGAAATATGGTTGCTCAATATGATCCCGGACAAACTAAAAAAATATACCCAAATAATCACATATTTCTCAACGGCAGCCAGAATATTGATAGCAAGGCGATGGAAATAAAAAAATATACCCCCGATAAGAGAACTTCAAAATAAGATACTAGAGATAGCTGAAATGGACAAACTGACTTTAATATTACAAAATAAGCCAGAAGAAGAATTTTGGACAAGATGGGATATAATATATGACTGGCTGAAGATGAAGAAGTTATAGTAGGAATGGAAAATGATAGCTAAAAATACTAATTGTTAAACTAGAAAGATGAAACTTGCTTTTGGAAAAGTATGAATTCTAAAAGGATTCGTTTGAGTTATTTGAATGTTTGTGTAAATTGACATTAATATTATAAAATAAGTCAGAGTAAGAATTGTGGACGAGAAGGGATAGAATATAAGATTGGCTGAAAATGAAGAAGTTATTGTAAGAATGGAAAATGCTAGTTTAAAATATTAATTGTTAAAACAGGAAGACGAACTTTATTTTTGGGAAAGTATGAGTTATAAAAGGAATGTTTGATTTATTTTAATGTTTGTGAAATTGAAAATAAAATGTTAAAAAAAATAAATTTGATCCTGATCTTTTTAATCCACCCTCGCATGACCAGACATCCCCCGGGGGAATTGCTGCTTCCACTGTGGATTGTCTAGACGGCGTCCACTGAAAGAGGCACGCGTGGTGGGGTTTTTTTGAAAAAAACTTTCTGCGCATGTGCATAGGCATGATATCATGGCCTTGTTTATCCGCGCATGCGCAGAATCAAGATTCTTTTTACAATGGCACCCGTTCGGGATGGTCCGCACGCTTGAATGATCAGACTGGGGAAAGTCCACAAGTGGCCCGTCGGAACCGAAAACTCCAGATTTAAAGTAGTATCTTTTTAGTACGGCTCCGAGGTATGGCAAAACGGGATGCTCACGGAAGACGGATGTTTCCCAGATGTTGATGTCTGGACATTACATTTAAATTTATGAGGCACCCGTGCCTCAAGCAGATCTAAAGAGCCACCTGAACACACCCTATGCAGCCTTACCCTTGAGGCTGTCCCGGAAATTGCAGCTAGTGCAAAATGCGATGGCGCACCTGTACTAACAGGCTGGAATCTCTCCTAGCCAGCTGATTTCTGCTGTTAAGCTGAAACCACAGATTTTAACGTTTATACTGTGTTTTTAAATTGTAATTGTATTTATTGTAATGTGATGTTACCCACCTTGAGCATGTTTGTGGGATGGGCGGGGTATAAATACAACAAATAAATAAATAGGATAGATGATATGTGAGTTGAAGGCTATGGGCATGGATAGGGTATATGATATGTCAGAGGACAGGATATACAAGGGAGCATGACAGACAGCAGCCATGCGCAAGGGAAGCGGGTCAGTACATGGAACAGGAGGCTGCCTGAGAATGGAATGAACCAATGAAACAGAGCAGGACACAAGGCCATAGAAAGCTTTGATGGAAAGGAGTTTGAACAGCAAGCCTGGGGCCAGTGACTCTTCTTTTTTATTTTGCTTACTAAGGGACGCCCTTCACTCGGAGTCTCAGAACGGCTCACAAACTCCTTTCCCTTCCCCTCCCCACAACAGACACCCTGTGAGATAAGTGGGGCTGAGAGAGCTCTTGACAGGAACTGCTCTTTTTCAAGGACAGCTGTGCCAGAACCAGGGGACATTTCCTGTGGGAGCACACAGGAACAGAGCTCCAGCAGTAAGGAGCCCAGGGGGCGAGCACATGCAACAAGCCCTGCACCCTGCTCCCAGCAGCCCTCAGTTGGGCCACGAGGAGCAAGAAGCAGCCAGGTAAGTTGCAGAGCCCCCCCCCCCGCCTGCCTTCAGGTACAAGCTCTCTCTCCTCTGTAAGGGCAGATCTGTGCATTCCCCCCCCCATAGCTAGCAATCCAAAACAGTCCAGTGGCACCTGAGCGGTGGGTGTTGCCTTCTGACACACTTCCGGTGATGTCAGGAGGTGTGGCATATGCAAATAAGTTATGCTAATAAGTTATGCTAATGAGCTCCTGCACCTCTTTTTCTACGAAATGACCCCTGGCCAGAACTATGGCTTGCCCAAGGTCATCCAGCAAGTGCAAGTGGAGGAGTGAGGGAATCAAACCCAGTTCTCCCAGAGTAGAGTCTGTGCACTTAACCACTACACCACTGGCTCTCTACACATTACACATTACACTATGTGCTTGCCCGGGGTCCCATCTCTCTAATGGGGCCTATCAGACATGCATGCAAAGTCCTGTGTTGAAACGTAATTTCCAGTGTGCAGGGGCCCAGTTTGGATTGGGGCCACGCAGGTGGGAGGGCTTTGGCCTTTCTTCCGTGCCAGATTCCCAATCTGAAATGGCCACGGGGAGACACTATTTGCCCCTTGGGGAGACACAGGTAAACAGCCCGTAGTTCAGCCGTGATCTACAAGGGGTCCCAACTTCTAACAACCATATGAAGGAAAAAGAATTACAGGCAATAATCAGATATGGAGAAACAGCAGGCACAGACTCTGCTATGGTTCAGAAGTCATAATATTAAATATATCCTATCAAGTGATATAATAACAAATTAACACAGTGATTGTGACTCGGTCTTTAAACAGCAACCTTTTCAGGAAATGTCTTTGTTTACTGGGGTTGCCACCTTTGAGTTGGGAAATACATGATGACTTGGGGGGTGGAGCCTGAGGGGGGCGGGGTTTGGGGAGGGGAGGGGCTTCAAAGGGGTATAAATCCATAGCCTGCACCTTCGAAAGCAGCCGTTTTCTCCTCGTGAACTGATCTCTGACACCCGGAGATCAATTGTAATCTCCCAGATCTCCAACCAACACCTTGAGGTTGGCAACCCTGTTTGGTCACCACATCATCATCGTCATCGTCATCGTCATCATCATCATCATCATCATCATCATCATCATCATCATCATCATCATCATCATTGAAACATGATGCACATTGACTGTTGGTTCTTATTATGTTATAACCAGCCATTCCAGTAGACCAAGGTCGCCAGTTTGGTGTAGTGGTTAAGTGCGTGGACTCTAATCTGGGAGAACCGGGTTTGATTCCCCACTCTTCCACTTGCATCTGGCTGGTGTGACCTTGGGCAAGCCATAGTTCTGATAAGAGCTGTTCTTGACAAAGAGCAGTTTCTGTCAGAGCTCTCTCAGCCCCACCTGCCTCACAGGGTGTCTGTTGTGGGGAGGGGAAGGGAAAGGAGTTTGTAAGCCACTCTGAGACACCTTTGGGTAGTGAAGGGCGGGGTATAAATCCAAACTCTTCTTCTTCTTCTGTTTAATAAATATGGAAACGATAACGGATATTTTAAAAGTTTTGTCAATACATCCAAAGAACACAAGATGTCTCCTACCAGGCGTCATCTTAGAGATCTCTAATCAGGGTGGATGTCAGAGGTAACAATCAATGACCCTGCAAAAGGGCTCACCCCCCAGCCCTTGGAAGCCAGGCTAAAGATCCAAGCCCTGAGCTTACCAACGGAAAGAGAAGAATTCAGCACCTGCAGCCAAAGCATAATAGTGAGACCTGCAATCCCGCGAGTTAACCCTTTGCACGGTTAAGGTTAGCTTGCTTCAGGCCTCTTTGAATCAGCACTGAAATGAGTCACAGAGGAGCAGATTACTTAATTTGCCGGCTTGCGCTTTACACCACGTTCTGAATCTATAGGCCGGGGGGTGCCATCAAAGCGCGCCTCTCCCAAATCTCGCTCCGAAAATGAGTCAGGAGGGATGAGGGGAAAGGGACGGGTTGAATCACTGCACGACGGCTCTTTCGCTTTTAGAACCTTCCCTTGATTGAAAGCAAAAAAAAAGAAACACCCTCCACCAGAGTTCATAACAAGTGCAGATTAAGGTAAGGGGGTGAAGAATTCAGCACCCTGAGCGTCTCAGCCTTCATTTTTAAAAGGGAAGCTCACCATCCTCACGGCTCTGAAAATAAGACTGAAAGCACCTGGGAAATAACGGCTGCAGTCTCAGAAGCCAGAGTCATGTTTTGAATAATTAGAGACGGGGCTTCAGTGCCCTTAGCCCTCTTATGAAAAGCATAAGCATTTGAACTCCGGCTCCACGGTACCTGGCGGCCACCCCCTCCACACCCAGTTTAAAACTCGGGCGAGTACACTGTCTTTAGCTGTTGCAGCAGCAATGTCCGTTGAGGCCTCAGGTAGTTCATCAGTGGCTAGCACCGTGCTAGCCGGAGCAGGGTCCATGTCCTGGCCGGGTAGAGGGCAGCGACTGAGGGCGTCCGCATGTCCGATTGCCTTGCCCGGCCTGTGCTCAAGGTCATAATCATATGCAGTGAGGAAAATCGCCCACCGCAACATCCGAGGAGACAGTATATTAGGGATTTGCCGGTCCGGGGCAAATATCCCTAACAGGGTGGCGCAGGGAGTAACAGCACCTGCAGTAACATCTATAGCGAACAGCCATAATGGCTGTTTGAATCCCCACCGCGGCCGGAGTGAGCTACCGGCCCCAGTCCCAGCTCCCGCCAACCCAGCGGCTCAAAAGTAATTGCAAGTAGAGAAATGGGTACCTGCCTTAGAGGCGGGGGGCACCCTCCTCCTGGTTCCGTGCCAGGAGGGTTGACGGCGACAATGGCAGTAAGAGAAGCAGCAGCGGCGAGGAAGAACAATGGCGGCGTCTGGCGGACCGAAGGAGCGATGACGACATCGGATCGAGGCGGGACCGGATGACGCAACTGCGGCGCGACGCGGCTGGAGCCCGAAGGGACGAGTAGCTGGGAACGCCGCAGTCCAGGAGCAGTGCGCATCAACGGAGGGTCCATCTGCAGCCCGCTGATGGTCGCCGCTCGCCGGAATGCCGCCGGAGCCACCGAGTACGGAGAGAAGCCTGTCGTCCGGGTGTTGTTAGGCAACCCCTCCCTGCACAATTGTCGCCCTAGCTCAGGATCTGACTACAATAATGTAGGCCACCTGTAAACCGCTCTGAGACCCAGTAGGGGTCATGAGTGGTATAGAAGTCACATATAAATAAATAAAAAATAAAAAAAGGTTTGTGGTGTATGACCAAAAGAAACTTTCGCCCAAATAAAAAGTCATGAAACTTCTTTACCGCAGAGACTAATGCCAACCCCTCTTTGTCAATTTGGGCGTAGTTCTTTTCCGCTGCGGATAGCGACCTTGAATAAAACGCGACGGGGGCTTCGCTTCCGTCTGGCATCAAAGGACTGAAATCTGCCCCCACCCCAAATGGCGACACATCTGCTGCCAGTACCAACAGCTACTGCTCGTCGTAGTGCGTGAGGACTGCGTCGGAGGATAGCAGGCTTTTGACTCCCCTGAAAGCCCGCTCGTGCTCCGAGTCCCACCTCCATTTCGCGTCCTTGTGGAGGAGCGCGTGTAATGGAGCCGCTACCGACGCTTTGTGTGGGAGGAAAGCATGGTAGAAATTCAATAGTCCTAAGAAGGACTGCAGCTCTTTCTTGTTGAGGGGGTCATGGGGCATTCTTAATCGCCGCCACCTTGTCCTCTGTGGGGTGGATGCCCGATTCGTCTACCCGGAACCCCAAGAATTCCATGCTTGGGACTCCCACAAGGCATTTAGATTATTTCACTTTAAGGCCAGCAGACCTGAAACGCTCCAATACCACCCTTACTCGGTCCGTGAGCTCTCGCTCTGACCCCCCGGCAATCAGCACATTGTCGAAGTATAGTACTGTGCCTGGCACTCCTCTTAGTAACCCCTCCATCATTCCCTGGAAGATACCTGGGGCAACATTCACCCCGAACTGGAGTCTATTGACCCTAAAAGCTCCTCTGTGGGTCACAATGGTTTGGGCTTCCACCGCCTCCCTAGTCACTGGCAGCTGCTGGTAAGCTTGTGCTAAGTCCAGCTTGGCGAAAACCTTCCCTCCTCCCAGGGATGCCAGAATGTGGCTGATGATGGGAACGGGGTAAGAGTGCTCCTGCAAAGCATGGTCGATAGTGCACTTGTAGTCAGCGCAAATCCTTACCGACCCGTCTGACTTTACCAGCGTTACTATAGGAGTTTCCCACTTGCCAAAAGAAACCAGCTCCAGCACCCCCTGTTCGACTAGCTTGTCCAGCTCTGCCTCGATCCGGGGCTTGCGTGAAATGGGCACCTTCCGATACTTCAATCGGATCGGGGTTATGGAGGGGTTGAGTTCAAACAACACTGGGGGCCCGTTGTACCATCCCAGGCCATCCCCAAATACCTCAGGGAACTCTTCTTACAATAAAGCCCATTTATTCTCTGCAACCAGTAATTGCAATACCCAGGGGTTCAAACCAATCTAGTCCCAGCAAATTAATTTGGTCCCCCTCAGCAACCAACAAGGATAACATGGCACATTTCCCCTTAAACTCAACGTTAAAGGTATCCCTCCCCGCCAGAGGAATATATTTTCCCTGAAAATCAGAGACCCGGGTGTCTGCGGGCTTCAGCCTCCACCGACTCCAGGTGGGGAAGAGCCGCTGCCACGCCCTGGAAGATATCACCGTCACGGACAATCCTGAGTTGACCTCCATGCTGCAGGGAACGCCGTCTAGGTGGATGGTGATATGGATCTTCCCGTGACCGCCGGTGCGAAGGTCAGTTGATGCAAATGACAGGCTCGTTGTCATCTGACAGCTGGCTTCTCCGATGGCTGCTCGTGATCGTTGGTTCCTTGGTGGGGATGCCGGCGCTGATGTCCTCGGTGATCTACAGGCTCGAGCGATGTGGCCCCACCTACCGCACGCTCGACATGCAATGTCTCGGCCCCAACAGTGCTCGCGAGGGTGTTTCCCACCACAATCGGCGCACCCTGGGCTAGCCGCAGGCTTCACTCGGGTCCGCTTGTCAGTTCCCGCTCTGACAGCGCACACGACATCGTTGGCGTCACTGCCCTCGCTGTCGGCCACCTGATGGTGTACACGCTGCTCCGTTGACGCCAGACACTGGCAGACCTCTCTTGTAGATTTGTCGGCTGCCTCTGCGGCGATGGCCTCAGAGTAGGCGACAGCCCAAGTCAGGGTTGTTTTGGCGAACAACCGTTGTTGTAGCCGTTCGTCCTTCATGCCGCAAACCAACCGGTCTCAGAGGGCCTCTTCAATGTTGGTGAAGTTGCAGGGCCTTGCAGCCTTGCACAAAACCGCCACATACTCTGCCACCGACTCGTTAGCCACCTAACCTCTTTTGTAGAAGGCATGCCGGCAGGCGATCTCTGACGGCTGCGGAGAGAACTGCGTCTTTAACTTTGCCGTCAGGTCTTTGAACTGAACCGTTTTGATGTCTGCTGGTGCTACCAGCGACCGGGCAATGTCAAAAATGCTCTTGCCGCAAGAGCTCAGGAGGGTTGCCCGCTTCTTGTCTTCTGCCCGCTTCTTGTCTTCTTGTCTTCTGTTGCGATGTCGTTCGCCTCAAGGCGAACATCAGGTAAGCGTCCCAGTCCTCGGTGGTAGGTTTGAATGCCTCGAACTTCTGGCTATTGGCCATCCTGACAGGCGCTGCCACCGGATCGGGGGGTGCCTGCTGCTGGTCGGCCACGGTGCGATGCTCGCTGTTGTCTGTTGTGGGATTGGATTAGCGGGGCTGCCTACCCGCACTAATATCCCATCCTCATCGCCAATTGTTAAGTCGCTCGCTTAACAAAGTAGTCAGAGAGTGATTCAGCAAGAACACAACTTTATTCTTCAACTCGAACACAACTCCAACACGGATCAACATCTGATAGCCAGAACAGCCTTTACATTGCAGCTGTCCTGCTTTTAAACATTCCCGGCTAATATAGCCACACCCACTGTACAAATACCAACCTATGAGGTTGCAGAGATAAGGTCCAATCACATTAGTTCCTGCTCAGGGAGCTTGCTTGAAGTGATTGGCTTGTTACTTCCTGGGCTAGCAATACTATTGGATGGATTTGGATCCTAGCCCAGGACGAAGCTTAACATTACAGTTCAGTTAGATGTTTCACAACATGTCATGCATTCAAGGCAGCTTTGAATACACTATACTTACAACCTCCTTCCCTTCCTCTCCCCAAAATAGGCACCCTCCCTGTGACGTAGGTGGGACTGAGAGAGTCCTGAGAGAACTGTGACTGGCCCATCTGGCTTCAGGCGGAGGAGTGGGGAATCAAACCCGGTTCTCCCAGATTAGTCTTCCATGCTTAACTGCTACACCAAACTGGCTCTCACACAATGTTGGCTCTCAGTGCTGAAGAGTGTGATAGGGCCCGAGGGCACCACACTGGGGACTCCTGCTTTACGGGTACATTTTTTTAGGACTTTCCACGTGAATGAATTTTAGCTGAAGCAAGGGGTAATTCATCATCCAACAGATTCATTCAACATAGATACACTTGTGCAATACTGACACCTCATTACACATGACTTTTCGAAACACCCAAGGAAGCAGTAAGGTATAACAAAGAATGTTACAAATAGCACACGCTGCTAAAAGGAAAGTTGACCTTTAAGGTTTTCCTTTTAATTTTATTCTTACAGTAGCACACCAGGAACAAAAGAGCCGGTAAAAGTAAGCCAAGCTCCTTATCCCTCAGCCCCACCAGCTATTAAAAAGATCATACCAATTAACCAACTAACATTAGTCTCCAATTAAAGTCTGCAGACTTACTTTTTTGGGGGGGGGGGGGTTTGCAACGTTATCTTACAAAATGCTCCCTAACGTCTCCCCAGCTAGTCACTGGGGAACACAGGATGTTCAAGGATGATGTACAAGGGAGAGACATTGAATATTAACAATTAGTAGATCCCATGAGAGAAGTGAAAGGTCAGTTTTTTGGCTGGAGGGGGATATAGCAGGGGGAATTGCAGGAGAGCCACGGAAGGGGATGGGAAGAGCCCAACCTTCAGTTCCCCACATTTTAACTAGTTATTTTACATTTCCTTTCCTCTGTGTAACCTTTGGCTCCCCATTCTAGCAATGCCACAGTAGTAAGTGTGTGTTCTTAGGAGACGACCCGATGTGTGACTTCTGTCACCATGAAGCCCACAGTTTCACATTTTTCCGGAGCGAGCAGGTCTGGTTACAAAAAACCTCAAAGTGCTAAGTGAGACCCGAACTAGAGGCATTGCTTCCTGTCACACCAAACGATGTGGTCAGTAAGGGATAGCGCATGGAACAAAAAACAAGTCAATGGCCCCCGATAAGCATCTCTGATTGAGCACGGCCGCCACAGCTGCATGCATTTCCCCCTCCTTCCCAGCCATGTGGTTCTGTAAATGTCAACCTTTTCATCAGTCGCGAATTCCAGAGGGGTAGTTCAGAGAAGCAAACGCTGATACCCCTCATAGGAAATACGTACAATTCAAAATCCCCACAAGTAGTCAAGGTAAATTACGTACCACATTAGGGATGCCAACCTCCAGGTGGTGGCTGGAGATCTCCTGCTATTACAGCTGAACTCCAGGTGACAGAGACTGGTTCCCCTGGGGAGAACGGCCATTTGCAAAATGGTGGACTCCATGGCATTAGTACCCCACTGAAGTCCTTCCCCTCCACAAACTCCGCCCTCCTCAGTCTCCACCCTCAAAATCTCCAGGTATTTCCCAACCTGGAGTTGGCAGCCCTAAA
The DNA here is from genome assembly GCF_001447785.1 of Gekko japonicus. Lineage (NCBI taxonomy): Eukaryota > Metazoa > Chordata > Lepidosauria > Squamata > Gekkonidae > Gekko > Gekko japonicus. Next base: position 463,997 of record NW_015169200.1, read on the forward strand.
GTACATATCCTGTCCATGGCCATCAAGATGGATTTCCTCTGTCTTTCGGTAACCAAAATCTACCCCTGAAGTCCTTATAATTATATTTGCCTTTTCGTTCTTTCAGCCATGATTACTAAATTGTAATCTGGTATTTGAGGCAGAGCTGCCAAAACCAGTTTGGGACATTTCTAGAGATTTAGGGGCAGTGCTTAGGGACAGGCCTCTGTTGGGTGTCATGCCATAGAGTCCACCCTCCAAAGCGGCCATTTTCTCCAGGGGAACTGCTCTCTGTTGTAATGGAAGGATATCTCCAGGCCCCAATTGTGAGGTAACCCTAATCATGAGGTGAAATGAGCAAATATTGGGGTGGATCCATCCGGCTTTTCCCCTCAATCTCATCAATTTTTTGTTATTACCACCCCCCATCCCAAATATTTTTTATCCATACAAGTTAGGGTTGCCAGGTCTCCCAGGGTGGTGGCAGTTTGCCCACTTTAGGGCCCCCCAATCCGCCGGCCTACATCCGGCCGGCAGGGGGAACCCCACCTCCAAAGTGCCGGGATTGCGGCGACATGCCTGGCACGATGATGGTTTTCCCTCGAATGATAGTGGCCCCGCCCCCAACGTGCCTGACGCGATGACGTCACTTCCGGGTGATGTCACTGCGGCACGTGCGCAAAGTGCGTGCGCTGAAGACATCCCGGAGAGGGACAGGAACCCCCTTGCAGCAATAAAAGTAAGATCTGGCAACTGTAATACAAGTTCCATGATCCCCAGCTTAGCCTTTCTGTGGGTCAAATGGGACTCCCTCCTTCTCTACTTTTCACCAGTGGGGAAAAAAAACTGGTTGGATCCAATCCAATGAAATGAATTCACCCCAGGAAATTTCCAATTTTATACCAAGTTCACAGGCGAAACTGGAACTGTTAAATACGAGACTTTGCCTTATAATTTGAAACTGAGGTGCTTAAGCGAGTTGGGAATTCCTTGATGGTTTCGGTAAAAGCATCCATATGGAATTAGCTGGAAGCTAGCAAGTTAGGAGGTAGCTGCGGTGGCTCAAGTGGTTAAGACGCTGAACTGCAGGCTGTGGTAGGTCAGTAATTCAGCAGCTCGAGATCCGAGTGTGCTGCATGACGGAGTGAGCTCCTATCTCTAGTTCCAGCTCCTGCCAACCCAGCAGTTCGAAAGCAAGAAATTGCAAGTAGATAAATAGGTACCACTTCAGTGGGAAGGTAACAGCGTTCCGTGCGCCTTGGTGTTTAGTCATGCCGGCCACATGACCACGGAAACGTCTTCGGACAGCGCTGGCTCTTCGGCTTGGAAACGGAGATGAGCACCGCAACCCTAGAGTTGGACTCGACTGGCTTTCGAGCAAGGGAACCTTTACCTTTACCTAGCAAGTTAGGGTTGCCAACCTCCAGGTGGTGGGTGGAGATCTGGGGTGCCAACTGCTGTCCAGGCAACAGACGTCAGTTCACCTGGAGAAAATAGCTACTTTGGAGGGGGGGTTGCATGGCATTATATCTCACTGCAGTCCCTCCCCAAACCCCACCCTCCTCAGGGTCCCCCCCCAAATCTCCAGGCATTTCCCAACCCAAAACTGGCAACCCCAAATACACTGTAAAACACTATGAGAGCAATCTTAGGTAGGCCTACTCAAAATCCCATTGACTTCCATTTAGTGAGGCTTACTCCAAGGGACAACCCTCTTGGGATTGCACTGTAAACGCCATTGCTACAAAGTACATCAAATGCAATTAAATATCATGTATTATGTTATCTATTTAAATTATACCAAATACAAAAGTTGTGCTTCATACGGTTCAAGATGGCTGTCAAACAGGCAGGGAAAAACTGAGGCTAACGCATACCAATGATCTAGTGGGGGGAGAAGCAAATATCTTCCATTTTATCAGAGCTTCCCCCATCTCCCTTTGCACTGGCCTGCCCCTTTAAATCACACCTTGGGGGAAACCAAACATGTCATCCTTCCCTCGAAGGATCCCACATGCCTGAACTCCATCTTTCTGGACTGCAGAAGAAAGGGACCAGAATGGCAGTAGAATCTCTGCAGCCAGGCCTTGGAACAGATCCACACTCCAAACTCCTGACTGACTCACATATCCAACCAGATTCACTTCCAAAACCCCTCCCCCTCTCTGTCAACCACCAATCATACCACACTTGCCTCTCTCAACCATTCTAGTCTATCTATCACAACCATGCAACCAAACTTTTAAAGAGACACACACACAAAAAAACAAGGAATCATTACAGCTACTCTTCTTCTTCCCCTTCGTCAGCAACAAAGACCGGGGAGCCAACAATAAAGACTGTGAATACATGCATCCAGGATCCCAAAGCAACTGACTCGAAGAGCGTGTGATCCCCGAAACCAGAGCTGTCCGAACTAGGTCGACGGAGCCACACCCAGAAGACCCCAGAAGTTCTTTTGGCATCATTCATTTTATATAACTGCTAATTCTGTTGCTTTATGATGGGAGTCTTCTACTTTCTACTTCCCTTTTCCATTTACACTGAGAATTTACATTAGAAGGTTCACGGCAGAATTCACACCAAGACTCTGAAACTCTCTTGCCTCCCCTCCTCCCATAACCTTCCCCATAGGAAGAATTCCCAGGATAATTTTCCCTCCATGGGCAGTGTTCCCTCTAAGCTGAGTTAGGGTGAGCCAGCTCACCGTTTTTTAGCCTCCGGCTCACACATTTTTGTCTCAGCTCAGGAAGGAGGGCTCCAGAGCAAATTAATCTATGCAGTCACCAAATCGCTCGCTCACAACTTTAATGCCAGTAGCTCACAAGTAGAATTTTTGCTCATAAGACTCCACAGCTTAGAGGGAGCATTGTCTTGTCCACAGGTCTATTTCATGAAGTCGGCTGTGAAACCAGAAAAGCTCACGTTGACAGACATGTTGTTGAGTCCCCAGATACCACTGGGCCTTTGTTTTATGGTCCTCTGAAAAGATTCAAGGAAATCACGGCCCTTTCCAACGCAACCCAGCCCCAGCAGCCCTGGCCACCCTTCTCCACCCGCCCACCGCACGATAAGACAAGAGACCAAGGTGCTTGGAACTGGGTAAGGAAGCTGGTGAGATGACAGCTGTGTCCCATCCTGCCACCTGAGGAAATGTAAAGAGATACCGCCCTCTGTATGAGGTAAAGGTAAAGGTTCCCTTGCTCGAAAGCCAGTCGAATCCGACTCTAGGGTTGCGGTGCTCATCTCCGTTTCCAAGCCGAAGAGCCAGCGCTGTCCGAAGACACTTCCGCGGTCATGTGGCCGGCATGACTAAACACCAAGGCGCACGGAACGCTGTTGCCTTCCCACCGAAGTGGTACCTATTTATCTACTTGCAATTTCTTGCTTTCGAACTGCTAGGTTGGCAGGAGCTGGAACTAGGGATGGGAGCTCACTCCGTCATGTGGCACCCGGGTCTCGAACTGCTGAACTACTGACCTTCCACAGCCTGCAGTTCAGCATCTTAACCACTTGAGCCACCGCAGCTCCTTGTATGAGGGCATGAGTCCAAAAGAGCAAGAGTGTCCTGGCCCCACTGCTGGACCTCCTGATGGCACCTGGTATTTTTGTCCACTGTGTGACAGAGTGTTGGACTGGATGGGCCATTGGCCTGATCCAACATTGGCTTCTCTGATGTTCTTAGTCTAGTAGCACCTTAAAGACTAGCAAAATTTGTGGCAGGGTATGAGCTTACATGAACGGCTTATGAAAGCTCCTCCGCTGCCATAGATTTTGTTAGTCCTTAAGGTGCTACTGGACTCTTGCTCTTTTATACAGCTAGGTAAAGGTAAAGGTTTCCCCTTGCTCGAAAGCCAGTCGAATCTGACTCTAGGGAAGCGGTGCTCGTCTCCGTTTCCAAGCTGAAGAGCCAGCGCTGTCCAAAGACATTTCCGTGGTCATGTGGCTGGCATGACTAGGCGCCGAGGCGCACGGAACGCTGTTACCATCCCACCGCAGCAGTACCTATTTATCGACTTGCAATTTCTTGCTTTTGAACTGCCAGGTTGGCAGGAGCTGGGGCCGGAGACGGGAGCTCACTCCGTCATGCGGCACTCGGGCCTCGAACTGCTGAACTACCGACCTTCCAGTCTGCAGTTTTGCGTCTTAACCACTTGAGCCACTGCAGCCCCTTTTCTACAGCTACAGACAGACTAACACGGTGAGCCACCTTGATCTATAGTAGGATATGACACTCATGTGCCTGAATAGGCCCAGTGAGATTGCCTGCCTAGGCTGCACAAGTGCTGGCCCCAAGCCAACAGCCTCTATCTCTTGTGTATAAGGTGTACCCTGTGTGCCTAGGGTCCTTTGGTTCCCCCGGCAGCTACAAAAAGGGGACCTAATCAGGAAGGCAATCCCCCCCCCCTAGGCTTCCGGTCGAGCTAAGATGGAGGACTGACGCACTTTCGCGATCGTGCGAAGTGGGCGACGGCCGCTTATGACAGTTTGGGCAGTTTCCAGCCCAACGCATCGCTCCCCAGTGAGGGGGGGGGACAAGCAGGCAGCAGCGCCTAAGAGGGAGTGTGAGATTGGCGTGATTTAGCTTATCTATTTATTAGTTAGATTTATACCCCCACCCTCCCCGCCAAGGCAGCCTCAGGGCAGCTCTTCCTGTTAGCGTTTCAATTTAATTCTGAATTTTTGGAGGACCCAAGGGTCATTTCCTGCAGGAGCACACAGGAGTGGAGCTCCGGGCAGTAAAGAGCCCAGGGGGTGGGCACATGCAACAAGCCCCACCCCCTGCTCCCAGCAGCCCTCAGTCAGAGCAAGAAGCAGCCAGGAAAGCTGCAGAGCCCCCCCCCCCCAGGGGCCCCGGTCTAAAACAGTCCAGTGGCACCTTTAAGACCACGTTTTATTCAGGTACAATCTCTCCCTCCTCTGTGAGGATAGATCTTCACGTCCCGTCCCCCCGCACCACTAACTAGCAATCCAAAACAGTCCAGTGGAGCCTGAGCGGTGGGGGTTGCCTTCTGACACACTTCCAGTGATGTCAGAGAGTGTGGCATATGCAAAAAAGTTATGCTAATGAGTTATGCTAATGAGCTCCTGCACCTCTTTTTCTACGAAATGACCCCTGGGGGGACCAGTTAGCATTCATTAATTTTGATGTTCTCACTAGTTTCATCAAGGCCGGTGTTCTGCAGATAGGTGCGGCATCTCTCCTTATGCTCTTCCAACGAGCTTCTTTGCTTGTAGCTCCGTCCACAGAATTCACACTTGAATGGTTTCTCCACTAGAAAGAATAAACAGGTAAACAAAGGGGCCGTTATATCCCTTATAATTTCATGTCCTACTTTCAAAACGAAGAAGTCATTAACATCTTAAACGTGTTCATTCTCCGGATTGGCCAGCAAGGTACCTCAATAGGAGAACAAAGGGTGGGGGGGGCGGGAACCGCAGGTGCCCAGTTGTCCAATGAGCTTAAATGTTTGATGGTAACAATGAGGAATTCAGAATATTCCCCCCTCCTGATTATACCCACTTTGCAGATGGAGAAAACTGAGGCAGAGAAAAAAATGGCCCCGTCACTGAGAGCACCACTCTGATAACTCCTCCTTCACTGTGATCACAGACACTAAATAATCCACTTTCAATCCACTTTCAATGCACTTTCCAACTGGATTTTAGTGTATGAACTGGCAAAGTCCAGTTGGAAAGTGCATAGAAAGGGGATTGAAAGTGGATTGTTTAGTGTGTGTGACTGCGGCCCTTGTCATGATCTGACACACAGACGGTAAACTTAAGCTGCAATAATAATAATAATAATAATAATAATAATAATAATAATAATAATAATAATAATAATAATAATAATAATAATAATAATAATAATAATAATAATAATAATAATAATAATAATAATAATAATAATAATAA